>NC_046160.1:70386754-70615099 GCF_011064425.1 Rattus rattus
AGACAGACAGACAGACAAACACACACGCACACAAAAACACACACACACACACACAAACACACACACACACGCACGCATGCACACACACACTTCTTAAAAATAAGACCTAAACAGATAATCACTTCACCAAATATTACAAATCCCCCTGACTGCCAAACACATAGGTACTATGTTCCTTTGCTTTGGGTGCCACGCAAACTAACACCAACTTAAAGGATCTACCCACTAAGCTTAAATAATCTGTCGGCAAATTCTCTTAGAATATATGTTTTCTTTGACTGTGATTAGCTCATTGGTGCCACATGTTCTGTGGGGGCATTACAACAACATTTTCAAAATGGCAAAATAATGAATGAGGCATTTCATGGAAAAACAAGTAAATAGGTGGTTTATATTTCCCAATAACAACCTGTAGCCACCCACCACACTCTATTTTAAAATTTCAGTGCTTATGGAAAAACCGTTGACTGACAACTATTATTTATAAAAGACCCTATAAAGGGTATTAAAGATGTCAAGAATGTTTTATCTGCTAACCTAAAACCTGTCTCAGACAGAAATAAAAATGGTTACAGAGTCAGCACATGCCTTTCATGTTAGTGAAGCATGTGAGAGCACCTGGGCCAAGGTTATGTGTTAAGTTAGTGAAAATACATAATTCATGGGCTAACAGAAAAAGTCACTAGACAGGAAGATGGATGGATTGAACATTTTCGGTGCCACCAAACAGCTAATGATCAGGTAAACACCTCTGAGCAAAACAAAATCCAGATTTGTTCCAGTCATTCTCTGGCCACCTCCTGTGTCTGGTGAGAACACTCCTGAGGCTTCTGGGGGCCCTTCTAGCACAGGGAAAGCTGCTGCACCTCTGGAACGCTGCGTCTTCCCCCACTTGCTTATAGTCTAGCTCACTCAGAAACACCTGAGGATGCACACACAGGCACATGCACACACACAACCTTACACACATGCAACTTCACAACATGATAGATTCTGGAGAAAGGAGGTCAGAGAAGCCGTAAGAGCTCAGGCAACACTTTAAAGTTAACCCTCTATCTCGGAGGGCTGTTTATCCCCATATGCTGGGCACTGGGACATCCTGTCTAAGAACCTTGTCAGTGTAAAATAACCACAATTGTGTAGTAAATGATGTGTTTTAGAAGAAATGTTTTGTGTAAAATAGGAACTGTAAAGATTGTATCTGTTAAAATCAAGTTTACTTAGCCAGATATCATGATGTTTTTGATACAATTTGCTCATGGATTGAATTTGCTTTGTGTATATTTTACAATTTCCATTATCTTCCTATTCTATGTACTGTATTCCTTTCATGTATATGTATGCATACCCATTATGTAAATGTGTAAAAAGTTAAGATTTTTTTAAAAGCGATGCATGCCAAGTCAGTGCATATAGAATTAAAGCAGACTATATAGCTAATGAAAAGATTTATAACATTGAGCATGAACATCCTGTTCTTCATCTATGATAGTAAATCAAAGCCCGTGGTTATTGTATCTCCAGTAGGGCTTTGCTTTGTTATTTGAACGTCTTTCTTCTGCAAAATTAAGCCCACTGTGGTTTGTAGAGTAAGAAACAAAATACCTATTAATAGTAATACTGAGAAATAATAAATAATAGTAAATGAATATTTGTTCATGGGTCTAAAACATTAATAATCCCAGAATGAATAAGAAACAAGTGTTAGCTCCGTGGTTCTCAACCCTCTCAGGCTGCCGCCCTTTTAATGCAGTTCTTCAGGCTGTGATGACTCCCAACCGTAAAATTGTTTATGTTGGATCTTTCATAGCTGTAATATTGTTAGTTATGAATATGATGTAAATATCTGATATGCAGGATATCTGGTAGGGTCACCACCCACAAGTTGAGAACCACTACACTAGAGCCTGGAGAGATGCTCAGAACTTAGTAGCACTTGCTGTACTTGCAAAGGACTCAGGTTCAGTTCCCAGCACCCACAGTCAAGAACGCTGCCTATAGCTGCTGGTCCAAGGGAGCCGATGTCCTCTTATAGCCTTCCCAGGCAATTGTGTGCACCTATGCATGTACAGTCATGCACAAGCATACACACCCATGAGAACACGTATATACATATACATATACACCCACATGCACGCCCACACACATGCATGCATACACACACACACACAGACACAAACACACACACACACAGATACAGACACACACACACACACACACATACACACACACACACAGAGACACACACATTAAATCTTTAAGAAAAAGAACAAACACAGGACTGCCATCAGCACTCACCATGTCAGATTGGCGCACTGCTCCCCACCCCAAATACACACACACAGCCCTGCCTATCTTCCAGGAGGGGTACAGGAGGCCTGCTCAAATTAGAGACACAGCTTGGCCTGCTTCCCAGGAGGCCTGCTCTAACACAGAACACACATCTCCAACCCGAAGGCCAGCTAATACCAGAGACAATCAGATGGCAAAAGACCTGTTCAGGAACACGAAGACAATGCAATGACAGCACCAGAATCCAGCTCTCCTTCTACAACAAGCCCTGGATAGCCTAACACACCTGAATAGCAAGATTCTGACCTTAAATCCCATCTCATGAAGATGATAGAGGAAGATGATAAGGAAGATAAAAATAATTCTCTTAAAGAAATATAGAAAAATACCACAAAACAAGTAGAAGTTCTGAAAGAGAAAACAGATTCCTGAAAAAAAATGTAGGAAAAGACAATCAAACAGTGAAAGAAATTAACAAAAATAATCCAAGACCTAAAATGAAAATAGAAGCAATAAAGAAAACACAAATGGAGGCAATTCTGGAGATGGAAAACCTAGGAAAGAGAACAGGAACTACAGATGCAAGCATCACCATCAGAATACAGAAGATGGAAGAGAAAATCTCAGGCATAGAAGACACCAAAGACGAAAATGTCAAAGAAAATGCCAAGAGTAAAAAGTTCCTAACCCAAAACATCCGGAAAATTTGGAAAATTATGAAAAGACCAAACCTAAGCATAATAGGAATAGAAGAGGGTGAAGATTCCCAGTTCAAAGGCACAGAAAAAACAAAAAAACTTTAACAAAATCATAGAGGCAAACTTCCCTAACCTAAAGAAAGAGATGGCCTTAAATGTGCAAGAAACCAAATAGATTGGACCAGAAAAGAAAATCCTCATAATAGTCAAAACACTAAATGTGCAAATCAAAGAAAGAATATTAACACCTAAATGGGGAAAAGGCCAAGTAAAATATACCTGTCAGAATTACATCTGTCTTCTCCACAGAGACTGTAAAAGCCAGAAGATCCTGAACACATGTATTGCAGACCCTTAGAAAACACAGATGCCAACCTAGACTATTATAATAAGCAAAACTATCAGTCACTATAAATATAAAAACCAAGATACTACATGACAAAACTAAATTTAAACAATACCTGTCTACTAATCCAGTCCTACAGAGGATACCACAAGGAAAATTCCAACACAAGAAGGATAATGACACCCAAGAAAACACAAAAATTAATCATATCACAACAAACTAAAAAGAAGACAATCACAAACACAGAGTACTGCATCTAATAACAAAATAACAAGAACTAACAATCATTGGTCACTGATATCATTAATGGACCCAATTCACCAGTAACATGACAGGCTAATGGACTGGATACTTAAACATGATCCATCATTCTGCTGCATACAAGAAAAACACCTTAGCAACAAAGATAGACATTGTCTCAGAGTAAAGGGCAGGAAAAAGGTTGTCCCAGCTAACAGTCCCCAGAAACAAGCTGGAGTAGCCATTCAAATATCCAATAAAATAGATTTCCAACCAAAAGTAAGCAAAAGAGACGGAGAAGGACATTTCATAATCATCAAAGGGAAATTCTACCAAGGTAAGTCTCAATTCTGAACATTGTGCCCCAAAAACAAGGAAACCCACATTCATAAAAGAAACATCACTAACATTCAAAACACACATTGAGCCCCACACAATAATAGTGGGGGACTTCAACACCAATCTCAGCAACACACAGGTCATTGAAACAGAAAGTAAACAGAGATGCAATGAAACTAATAGAGGTTATGGGCCAAATGGATTTAACAGATATATACAGAACATTTTACCCAAAAACAAAAGAATATACCTTCTTCTTAACACCTCACAAACGGAACCTTTTCCAGAATTGGCCATATAATTAACACAAAACAAGCCTGAACAGATATAAGGAAATTGAAATAACCCCTTGCATTCTATCAGTTTACCACAAACTAAGGCTGGACTTCAACAACAAAAACAACACAAAGCTGACATACTCATGGACTGTGAACAATTCTCTACTAAATCGTAACTTGGTCAGGGAAAAAAAAAAGAAAAAAATTAAAGACTTTCTAGGTACAACATACTCAAACTGTTTATGGGAAACAATGAAA
This sequence comes from Rattus rattus, assembly GCF_011064425.1. Taxonomy (NCBI): domain Eukaryota; kingdom Metazoa; phylum Chordata; class Mammalia; order Rodentia; family Muridae; genus Rattus; species Rattus rattus. The sequence goes on from NC_046160.1 coordinate 70,391,206, forward strand.
GCAGTGTTAAGAAGAAAATGTATGCCTTCATAAAGAAATTGAAGAGATATTATACTAGGAATTTAGCATCACACCTGAAAGTTCTACAACAAAAAGAAGCAAACATGACCAAGAGGAGTAAATAGCAGAAAATAGTCAAACTCAGGGCTGAAATCAAGCAATTAGAAACAAGGAGACCAATAGAAAGAATTAACAAAACCCAGAGCTGGTTCTTTGAAAGAATGATCAAGATAAAGAAATCCTTAGCCAAACCAACTAAAAGGTACAAAGACAATAGGCAAATTAACAGAATCTGGAATGAAAGGGGAGACATAACAACAGAAACTGAGAAAATTCAGAAGAATCATCGTCTTACTTCAAAAGCCTATACTTGACAAAACTGGAAAATCTAAATGAAATGGATGATTTTCTAGACAGATACCACATTAAATCAAGATCAGGGAAACTATCTAAACAGTCCCATAATCACTAAGGAAATATAAGCAGTCATTTAAAACCTCCCAACCAAAGAAAGCTCAAGACTAGATGGTTTTAGTGCAGAATTCTAACTCTTAAAACTATTCCACAAAAGAAAATCAGAAGTAATATTACCTAACCCATTCTATGAAGCCACAGTTACCCTGATACCTAAACCACACAAAGACTCAACAAAGAAAGAGATCTCCAGACCAATTTCGCTTATGAATATCCATGGAAAAATTCTCAGTGAAATTATCACAAACCAAATTCAAGAACACATCATTTACCATGATGAAGTAGGCTTCATCCTAGGGATGCTGGGATGGTTCAATATATGAAAATCCACAATGTATTCCACTATAGAAATTAAATCAAAAGAAAAAAGAACACATGATAATCTCATTAGAGGCTGAAAAGACTTTTGACAAAATCCAATACCTCTTCATGTTAAAAATTTTGGAGAGATCAGGAATTCAAGGAACATACCTAAGTATAATAAAAGCAATATACAGCAAGACAATAGCCAGCATCGAAAACTTGAAGAAACCCCAATAAAATTAGAGGCAAGAAAAGGCTGCCCAGGATCTAGTCAATATACTACTTGAAGCTCTAGATTGAGCAATAAATCAACAAAGGGAAATCAACGTATCACTATTCACAGATGATATGACCCCCAATATTCTGCCATAGAACTTGGATAGCTAATTAACAACTTCAGGAAAGTGGCTGGATATAAAATTAAAATTATAAATTAGTAGTAATTAGTAGCTTTCCTTTATACAAGAATAAATAGGCTGAGAAAGAAATTAGGAAAACAACACACTTCACAAGTCACAAATAATATAAAATATCTTTGTGTAAGTGAAAGACCCATATGACAAGAACTTCAAATCCCTGAAGGAATCCAAGAAGATCTCAGAAGATGGAAAGAGGTCTCATGTTTGTGGATCAGTTGGATTAACATAGTAAAAATGTCTAGCCTACAAAAAGCAATCTACAGATTCGATGAAATCCCCATCAAAATTTCAGCACAATTTTACAGACCTTGAAAGAGAAAGTTTCAACTTCATAAAGAAAAACATAAAAACCTAGGATAGCTAAAACAATTCTGAACAATAAATAACTTCTTAAGGAATCACCATCCCTGACCTCAAGCTAGACTACAGAGCAATTGTGATTAAAACTGCATGGTACTGGTACAGAAAAAAGCAGGATTATCAATGAAATAAAATCAAAGACTCAGAAATAAATCCACATACTTACAGACTCTAGACTTTTGACAAAGAAGCCAAAACCATACAGTGGAAAAGTAAAAGCATCTTCAACAAATAGTGGTGGTCTAACTGGTGGTCTGCATGTAGAAGAATACAAATTGATGCATATTTAATCAATCCGTTTAAAGCTCAAGCCCCAGGGTATCAAAAAACACCACATAAAAACAGACACATTGACCCTCATTGGCACAGGAGAAACTTTCCTGAACATAACACCAATGGCTCAGACTGTAAGATCAACAACTGATAAATGGACCTTTTAAAACTGAAAAGCTTCTGTAAGTCAAAGGATAATATCAATAGGACAAAACGTCAGCCTAAGGATTGGGAAAAGATCTTTACTAACACTACATCCAACAAAGGGCTAATATCCAAAATATATAAAGAACTCAAGAAGTAGACACCAAAACAACAAATAATCGAATTTAAAAATATGTTACAGAATTAAACAGAAAATTTTCAACTGAGTAATCTTGAATGCCCAAGAAGCACTTAAAGAAATGTTCAACATCCTTAGTCATCAGGGAAATGAAAATCAAATGAAAATCAAAACGATCGAGATTCCACTTCAATGAGAACGGCTAATATAAAAATCTCAAGTGATACCACATGATGGCAAGGATGTGGAGAAGGGGGAACACTCCTCCGTTGCTGGTGCGATTACAAACTTGGATAACCACTCTGGAAACCAATCTGGTGGCTTCTCAGAAAACTGGAAATAGTTCTGTCTAAAGACCCAGCTACACCACTCCTTTGAGCATACACCCAAAAGACACCCCACCACACCACAAGGACACATGCTCAACTGTGTTCATAGCAGCTTTATTCATAATAGCCAGAAACTGGAAGCAACCCAGGTGTCTCTCAATCAAATAACAGATACAGAAAGTGTGGTTCATTGAATGCAATACTATTCTACTAAAAACAAGAACATCATGAATTTTGCAAGCAAATGGATGGAACTATAAAATATCATCCTAAGTAAAGTAACCCAGACCCCAAAAGACATGTACGGTATGTACTCACGTATAAGTGGATATTAACCGAAAAGTATAGAATACCCCTGATACACTTCACAGACCCAAAGAAATAAAACAAAAAGGCCCAAGTGAGGGTGCTTGAATCCCACTTACAAGGAGGCATGGGGAGGGAGGGACCTGGGTGGGAGGAAGAAGGGGGAGGAGTTGGGCAGGATCAGGTATGGGGAGAGACAAGAAGAGAGGCCCACAGAGCCAGCAGAATTAATGGAAATGTGTAGCACTGAGGGTGTCAGGTAGGGAAAGTCTCTAGGAAGTCCCAGAGGCCTGGAATGAGGGAGGCTCCCAGGACTCAATCCAGGTGGCCTTAACAAAATGCCTAACAGTGGAACCTGAAATGACTGCTTCCAGTAACCAGACAGGATCCCCATTGGATGATGGGGACACCAATCCACCTACAAAAATTTCAACCCAAAATTGCTCTTGTCCAAAAAAAAACAAAATGCAGGGACAAAAATGCAGTAGAAACTGCAGGAATGGTGAAGGAATGGCAGAGCAGTGACTGGGCCAACTTGGAATCCATCTCAGGAGCAAGCACCAACCCCTCTCACTATTATTAATGCTAAGTTGTGCTTGCAGACAAGAACATATCTCTCTTTATCTATAGAGGCTCTACCCAGCAGCTGACTGACACAGATGCAGATACCAACAGTCAAGCATATAGGTTGGAAGTCAAGGACCACTGTGGAAAACAAGGCAAAGACTGAAGGAACTGAAGGGGATGGCAACCCCACAGGAAGACCAACAGCGTCAACTAACCTGAACCCCTGGGAGCTCTACCAACCAAAGAGCTTACACAGGCTTGTCTGAAGCCCCTGGCACATAGGTAGCAGATGACTGCCTTGTCTGGCTTCAGAGGGACCTCTGTGCCTATTAATGTGGAGACTTGATGCCCCAAGGAAGGGAGATATAGGGGGACACCCTCTCAGAGATGAAAGGAAGAGGTAACTTGCAAGAGAGGATGGGAGGGGGGTCAGCATTTGAGATATAAACAAGATAACTAATAATAAAAGGAAAAAATTATCAAAAAAATAACAAGCACCAATATGTGAAATAAAACATCGTTTCAACAAGTGTTTCTTTATATGGCTATGCAAATATGTGAGACACTTGTGAATTGTGAGCTTGTCCCACTATGCCATTTATAGTAAATGGTAGGTGTATGCCTTTCCCAAACTTTAAATAGTGTTTTCAGTCAATAAAAATGTTTAATTAGTTTTGTCATTTTATTTTGAAGCAGAATAGACCTACTTTCCTTATCTCATATTAAATAAATTTAAACCTTAAAGTAACACATGCAACAAATATATCCATACAGTTACTAGCTAGCTCACTAAAACACGGCTACTCTGAAAAGCCTTGTGCGGCTTGTACAAAGCAGGACTCACTAGAAGGTTAACCTATCTACAGCTTGGCTGCCTTGGCTGAAGAAAAAAACCAGCATCCGGATACCTTCACTTTGCCCATGATAATTAATTTCTAAACTGCTGCACAAAAATGCCAAATATCTTGATTTCTCTAATTCCTATTTTCTCCAACATTTTAGGTTATCTTACAAATAACACGTTAATTTTATTGCAGTTCCCCTCCTATAAAACAGTTAATGTATGTCAAGTCTTATAAGTGATAAAGATTTAGAACCACAGAAGTAGTTAATGCTTTTGAATTTATTATTTCTTCCAGTAATACTTGGTACTCCTCACTCCGCCCAAAGTGGGATCTTCACAGTTTTCTAAAGTAAAGAAACATCATCATCTTGGACGCCATCAGTTATCACTTAGCAATGAGAAGACATCTGAGACAGATTTTGTGGTGAGAGGGATAGATGATAGAGACAAAGAAACATGGAGTCAAGCCGACATCATGAATCATCTGTTGCAGTGTGCACTCCTCTGAGACGGTAGGTTGTTATTCTGAGAACTGGCCCTGCGTTAGCTTTGACATACAAAGTGCTGTGTTTTTAGAAACAGATCATGCAAAAGCCTTGGCTAAAAGGTCTAGCTGGTGGCTTGGGATTCATTTTGGAATTAAAACTCCAGGTGTCAGGCCAAAGGTGTCAGGCCACTTAATGTGTCTTGCCCAAGAAATCCATTTCTCTAGATAAGGGGATGAGGGAAAGCAGCAGGCATGAAGCAAGGGACGCCTGAGAGAGGCATCAGAGAGGCTTCAGTAGGAATGCTTTGGTCAGAACAGGAGTCTAAAATTGGCATAGAAAATGCTTCCAGATACAACTTAAAGGATGATATTAAACTTTGAAATATTGAAAGTCTTAGAAGGTTCTTACATAATTCTGATCTGTGGGTTGTGTCCATATTAAAACAGTATACACTTTCATGCCAGTAACTCTGAGATAATGCAATAGAGAACTTTGACAGTAAGAAACAGTGGGGTACACCGTGGGATAAAACCACACCAAACATTCCACTTTCATCTACTTGCCACGAACTGGAAGCCAGCTCATCAGAAACTTGGTGTCTTACATGTGGAAAGGCGGACGCAGGCACTAGAGTGTCTGATGAGAGCTCATGTGGAGCCCCCACCCACCACCATCAGACCACTACTAACATGCCTTTTAGGCATGTGTTGGTAGACACTATTACAATTACTTAAATGAAAGTTATTATCACCATAAAATAAATGAATACATTCTCATACTAAAAGAAGGGGGGGCGTGAATGGCTTTTGAAATTCGCTAAGATTTTCTAACTAATGAGTAATATTTACATTGGTTGGGTCTTTGCCAGCATAGAATTAAAGATAATTGTGCATCATTTTTATCAATCCTTTCAATTTTCATTTTGTATAATGCCTACCAGTTATCCCTTAACTTTTTTTCTAGACCTTGTCTCATAAAGAAGCTAAGTAAAATACCTTGCCATGAGTAAGAATTAGTTGCTTTCAGAAGTTCAAACGCATGCTTGGGCCAGATGACAATGAGCATCCCTCCAGAGGAGGAGTTGGGCAACACGGATGGACTGAAATAAAGGATATTAAATTCAAAGGTGTGTTTTATCTATGATCATTGAAGTTAGGAAGCAGCATGTCCATAGGCTATATAGTAATACTACTGAGATTGCAGAAATAGATTTAAAACTGACTTCTATCAAATTCATTTTCATGTTGTCTTATAGTAACAACTGTGCTATTTTTATCTGTGAACCACATAGTGGATTGTGTTGTTTCTGTGCCTGTGATAAAATCTCGTGACCAAAGCAACTTAGGGGAGGAAGGGTCCCTTTGGTATACAGATCCGGAGAGACACGGCATATCATAATAGGAAAGGCCCGGCTGACTGTAACAAGAGGCTTCAGGTCACACAGCATCAGGAGCCCAGAGTAGAGCCAACAGGAAGTAAAGCCAGGCAAAGCTCCACCTACCTAGTGTTCCATAACCTTCCCAAACAGTGTCACCATCTGGGGAGTAAGTCCCCAAACACAGGAGCCCATGGAAGACATTTCATATTCACTAAACCTACAACAACAACCACAACAACAACAACAAATTCCTGGAAACTTTTGACCCTAGCACCCTGAGAATGAACTGATTAGGCAATTATAAGCTAAATTATATATCCAAGTAAAAGCATGCCTGCCAACAATATATACTCTACATGTAGAATGCTATCATAGCTGACAATTAGCAAAGAAGAGTTAACATGTTTCAAGCTGTCATCAGAAAGAAATGTCAAACTTTCCAGAGTTTTGACAAATTTTAATCCAATTCTGATGCTATTCATTTCAGTTCTATCATGTAACATATATTTTGTTTTTAGAGTGGTGTATGTATGGGCATGACAGACTTCAGAAGCAGATGTTTGGTTTAAAGTACTCATTCTTCATAAAAGACCAACCACTTAGGACATTCAGTGTAAAACATAAGAAAAAAAAAATCTATACAGATGGTCTGTGTTTAACTTACCATCCCCACCAACAGAATCACAAAGCTGACATGATAATACCAGCCACTGTGCTAGGAGACATGCCAACTAGGTTGAACCACTGTGAACTTAGAACCCTGAGAGCACAATATCATACTTCTGCAGGGCTAGGTATTGGGGTTGGGAGGGAAGTAAAGCGCTGGGATCTCAGAGTCTAGTTAACAAAAAGTCAAATTGCTTTTCAATTCAAATGTGTATGTGTCCTCAGAATTCTAACCATTTGATTAATACTGTAATACTTTAAAACTATGGCTTTAACAAATACAGTTTTAAAAACTGATTGTCATTGAACACCATTTTTTTTACTCTGTAGATGAGGAAAATCATTTATTTTGGAATGATAAGGATATCTAAAATAATATGTGCAAAAATGAAAGAATACATCTGTGAGTCCACATGTAAAACAATAACAGTTTTGTAACCTCATGTTATAGTGAATAAAAACAAACACAGCAAGAAATATGTCACATGAAAACAGCATACCACAAACTTCCCATAATAATACTATATACTACAAAGAGAAATTAAATGTACATGTGGAAACCTTGATTTTAATTCAGTTTATTCCATCACATATTTAACAAAAACATTTTTCAGTTTAATTTGTTTTCTACTATAGACTACATCCTTTTGTTTCTTTTCTTTGTTGTTGTTTGTTTTGTTTTTCCATCTTTATTAATTGGGTATTTCTTATTTACAGTTCAAATGTTATTCCCTTTCTCAGTTTCCAGGACAATATCCCCCTAACACTTCCCCCACCCCTTCTCTATGGGTGTTCCCATCCCCATCCTACTCCCATTACCGCCCTCCCCCCAAGAATCACATTCACTGGGGGTCCAGCCTTGGCAGGACCAAGGGCTTCCCCTTCCACTGGTGCACTTACTAGGATATTCATTGCTACCTATGAGGTTGGAGCCCAGGGGCAGTCCATGTATAGTCTTTGGGTAGTGGCTTAGTCCCTGGAAGCTCTGGTTGGCTAGCATTGTTGTTCATATGGGGTCTCAAGCCCCTTCAAGCTCTTTCAGTCCTTTCTAAGATTCCTTCAACGGGCGTCCCGTTCTCAGTTCACTGAATTGCTGCTGGCATTTGCCTATGTATTTGCTGTATTCTGGCTGTGTCTCTTAGGACAGATCTACATCCGGTTCCTGTCAGCCTGCACTTCTTTGCTTCATCCATCTTATCTTTTGGTGGCTGTATATGTATGGGCCACATGTGGGGCAGGCTCTGAATGGGCGTTCCTTCAGCCTCTGTTCTAAACTTTGCCTCCCTATTTCCTCCTAAGGATATTCTTGTTTCTCTTTTAAAGACAGAGTGAGGCATCTACATTTTAGTCATACTTCTTGAGTTTCTGTGCATCTAGGGTAAGTCGAGCATTTAGGCTAATAACCACTTATCAGGGAGAGCTGAAACCCACCCCTGAGGAGTGACTTCAGGCCTGAGACCAGAGAGGAAATTGCCTAGTGCCATCTGGGCCCCCTGTGCACAAGGACCCAAGAAAAGGCGGGGCAGGCCTTCTGGTTGCTGCCATCATGGAAAGCTGAGTCCTCGAGGAGCAACTTCAGGCCCAACACCAGAGGTGCGACCAACTTTTCTGCTCCAAGTGAACTGCCTGTTGGACTCAGGACACACAAAGGCAGAATTCCTCTGGGATCAGACACTTCCGGTTTCTAGCTAGAGCCTGAACCTTGCTAATCCCAGCCCACAGCTTCCTGCTCCCAAACCCCAAGGGAGAGAGAGCTCAGCGCCCAGACAGGTGGGCACTCATGAGACTGCAAGGCAGGAGAGACCACCAGTACTGCCCACCATGCCCACATCCCTGGCCCAAGAGGAAACTGTATAGGGGCTCTGGGCACAGGAAGATAGGGGCAGTCAAGCTGCAGGTACACTATGGTCCGGACTGCACCTGGATCTGAAGGGACCTGGTCAAACAGCTCCCTGAACCCAAATCCCATGGAAGGGAGAGCTAGACTTCAGAGGGGCAGACACGCCTGGGAAGCCAGAGGAGACTACTCTCTGCCCACATTTCTGACTCTAGAGGAAAACGCCTGGCATAATCTGGGCTCCCTGGGCACAGGGACCTGAGATAAGGTGAGGTAGGCCCTTCTGGTTGCTGCCCTCAGGGACAGCTGAAACCCAGCACCAAGGAGCGACTTCAGGCCTGAGACTAGAGGTAAGACCAACTTTTCTGCTCCAAGTGACCTGCTTGGTGGACTCAGGACACACACCCACAGGAACAGCTGAAGACCAGTAGACAGGAAAAACTACACACCTGAGAGCAGAACACTCTGTTCCCATAACTGGCTGAAAGAAAACAGGAAAACATGTCTACAGCACTCCTGACACACAGGCCTATAGGAAGGTCAAGCCAGTGTCAGAAATAGCAGAAAAAGGTAACACCAGAGACGACCTGATGGCAAGAGGCAAGCTCAGGAACCCAAGCAACAGAAACAAAGACTACATGGCATCATCAGAGTCCAATTCTCCCACCAAAGCAAACATGGAATATCCAAACACACCAGAAAAACAAGATCAAGATTTAAAATCACATTTGATCATGATGATGGAGGACTTTAAGAAAGACATAAAGAAGTTCCTTAAAGAAATGCAGGAAAACACAATTAAACAAGTAGAAGCCCTTAGACAGGAAACACAAAAATCCCTGAAAGAATTACAGGAAAACACAATCAAACAGGTGAAGGAATTGAAAATGGAAATAGAAACAATAAAAAAAGCACAAAGGGAGACAATCCTGGATATAGAAAACCAAAGGAAGAGACAAGTAGACGTAGATACAAGCATCACCAACAGACTACAAGAGATAGAAGAGAGAATCTCAGGAGCAGAAGATTTCATAGAAATCATCAACACAACTGTCAAAGATAATATAAAACAGAAAAAGCCACTGGCCCAAAACGTACAGGAAATCTAAGACACAATGAGAAGATCAAACCTAAGGATAATAGGTATAGAAGAGAGTGAAGACTCTGAACTCAAAGGACTAGTAAATATCTTCAACAAAATCATAGAAGAAAACTTCCCTAACCTAAAGAAAGAGATGCCCATAAACATACAAGAAGCCTACAGAACTCCAAATATATTAGACCAGAAAAGAAACTCCTCCCATCACATAATAGTCAAAACCCCAAATGCACAAAACAAAGAAAGAATATTAAAAGCAGTAAGAGAAAAAGGTCAAGTAACATATAAAGGCAGATCTACCTGAATTACACCAGACTTCTCACCAGAGACTATGAAAGCCAGAAGATCCTGGACAGATGTCATACAGAACCTAAGAGAACACAAATGCCAGCCGAGGTTACTGTATCCTGCAAAACTCTCAATTAACATACATGGAGAAACCAAGATATTCCATGACAAAACCAAATTTACACAGTATCTTTCTACAAATCCAGCCCTACAAAGGATAATAAATGGTAAAGCCCAACACAAGGAGGCAAGCCACACCCTAGAAAAAGTAAGAAAGTAATCGTTTTGCAACAAAACACAAAGAAGAGAAGCACACAAACATAATCTCACCACCAAATACGAAGATAACAGGAAGCAACCATCACTATTCTTTTGTATCTCTCGACATCAATGGATTCAATTCCCCAATAAAAAGACACAGATTAATAAACCGGATAAGCAATGAGGACCCAGCATTTTGCTGCCTACAGAAAACACACCTCAGAGACAAAGACAGACACTACCTCAGAGTGAAAGGCTGGAAATCAACTTTCTAAGCAAATGGTCAGAAGAAGCAAGCTGGAGTAGCCATTCTAATATCAAATAAAATCAATTTTCAACAAAAAGTCATCAAAAAAGATAAGGAAGGACACTTCATATTCATCAAAGGAAAAATCCACCAAGATGAACTCTCAATCCTAAATATCTATGCTCCAAATACAAGGGCACCTACATACATAAAAGAAACCTTACTAAAGCTCAAAGCACACATTGCACCTCACACAATAATAGTAGGATATTTCAACACCCCATTCTCATCAATGGACAGATCATGGAAACAGAAAGCAAAATAGAGACATAGACAGACTAACAGAAGTTATGAACCAAATGGACTTAACAGATATTTATAGAACATCTTATCCTAAAAGAAAAGGATATACCTTCTTCTCAGCACCTCATGGTACTTTCTCCAAAATTGACCATATAATTGGTCATAAAACAGGCCTGAATAGATGCAGAAAGATAGAAATAATCCCATGTGTCCTATCAGACCAGCACGGGCTAAAGCTGGTCTTCAACAATAATAAGGGAAGAATTCCCAAATATACATGGAAGTTGAACAATGCTCTACTCAATGATAACCTGGTCAAGGAAGAAATAAAGAAAGAAATTAAAGACTTCTTAGAATTTAATGAAAATGAAGGTACAACATACTCAAACTTATGGGACACAAAGAAAGCTGTGCTAAGAGGAAAACTCATAGCTCTGAGTGCCTGCAGAAAGAAACAGGAGAGAGCATATATCAGCAGCCTAAAAGCTCTAGAACAAAAAGAAGCAAATACGCCCAGGAGGAGTAGAAGGCAGGAAATAATCAAACTCAGAGCTGAAATCAACCAAGTAGAAACAAAAAGGACCATAGAAAGAATCAACAGAACCAAAAGTTGGTTCTTTGAGAAAATCAACAAGATAGATAAACCCTTAGCCAGACTAACCAGAGGACACAGAGAGTGTGTCCAAATTAACAAAATCAGAAATGAAAAAGGAGACATAACTACAGAATCAGAGGAAATTCAAAAAAATCATCAGATCCTATGACAAAAGCCTATATTCAACAAAACTTGAAAATCTGCAGGAAATGGACAATTTCCTAGACAGATACTAGGTACTGAAGTTGAATCAGGAACAGATAAACCATTTAAACAACCCCATAACTCCTAAATAAATAGAAGCAGTCATTAAAGGTCTCCCAACCAAAAAGAGCCCAGGTCCAGGTGGGTTCAGTGCAGAATTCTATCAGACCTTCATAGAAGACCTCATACCAATATTAACCAAACTATTCCACAAAATTGAAACAGATGGAGCACTACCGAATTCCTTCTATGAAGCCACAATTACTCTTATACCTAAACCACACAAAGACCCAACAAAGAAAGAGAACTTCAGACCAATTTCCCTTATGAATATCGATGCAAAAATACTCAATAAAATTCTGGCAAACTGAATCCAAGAGCACATCAAAACAATCATCCACCATGATCAAGTAGGCTTCATCCCAGGCATGCAGGGATGGTTTAATATCTGGAAAACCATCAACGTGATCCATTATATAAACAAACTGAAAGAACAAAACCACATGATCATTTCATTAGATGCTGAGAAAGCATTTGACAAAAATTCAACACCCTTCATGATAAAAGTCCTGGAAAGAATAGGAATTCAAGGCCCATACCTAAACATAGTAAAAAGCCATATACAGTAAACCAGTCGCTAACATTAAACTAAATGGAGAGAAACTTGAAGCAATCCCACTAAAATCAGCAACTAGACAAGGCTGCCCACTCTCTCCCTACTTATTCAATATAGTTCTTGAAGTTCTATCCAGAGCAATCAGACAACAAAAGGAGATCAAAGGGATACAGATTGGAAAAGAAGAAGTCAAAATATCACTATTTGCAGATGATATGATAGTATATTTAACTGATCCCAAAAGTTCCACCAGAAAACTACCAAACCTGATAAACATTTTCAGCAAAGTGGCTGGGTATAAAATTAACTCAAATAAATCAGTAGCCTTCCTCTACACAAAAGAGAAACAAGCTGAGAAAGAAATTAGGGAAACAACACCCTTCATAATAGTACCAAATAATATAAAGTACCTCGGTGTGACTTTAACCAAGCAAGTAAAAGATTTGTACAACAAGAACTTCAAGACTCTGAAGAAAGAAATTGAAGAAGACCTCAGAAGATGGAAAGATCTCCCATGCTCATGGATTGGCAGGATTAATATAGTAAAATGTCCATTCTGCCAAAAAGCGATCTACAGATTCAATGCAATCCCCATCAAAATACCAATCCAATTCTTCAAAGAGTTAGACAGAACAATTTGCAAATTCATCTGGAATAACAAAAAAACCCAGGATAGCTAAAACTATCCTCAACAAGAAAAGGACTTCAGGGGAAATCACTATCCCTGAACTCAAGCAGTATTACAGAGCAATAGTGATAAAAACTGCATGGTATTGTTACAGAGACAGACAGATAGACCAGTGGAATAGAACTGAAGACTCAGAAATGAACCCACACACCTATGGTCACTCATTTTTTGACAATGGAGCCAAAACCATCCAAGAAAGATAGCATTTTCCACAAATGGTGCTGGTTCAAGTGGAGGTCAACATGTAGAAGAATGCAGATCGATCCATTCTTATCACCCTGCAGAAAGCTTAAGTCCAAGTGGATCAAGAACCTCCACATCAAACCAGATACACTCAAACTAATAGAAGAAAAAGTGGGGAAGAATCTTGAACACATGGGCACTGGAGAAAATTTCCTGAACAAAACACCAATGGCTTATGCTCTAAGATCAAGAATCAATAAATGGGCTCTTATAAAACTGCAAAGCTTCTGTAAAGCAAAGGACACTGTGGTTAGGACAAAACGACAACCAACAGATTGGGAAAAGATCTTTACCAACCCTACAACTGATAGAAGGCTTATATCCAAAATATACAAAGAACTCAAGAAGTTAGACTGCAGGGAGACAAATAACCCTATTAAAAAATGGGGTTCAGAGCTCAACAAAGAATTCACAGCTGAGGAATGCCGAATGGCTGAGAAGCACCTAAATAAATGTTCAACATCTTTAGTCATAAGGGAAATGCAAACCAAAACAACGTTGACATTCCACCTCACACCAGTCAGAATGGCTAAGATCAAAAACTCAGGTGACAGCAGATGCTGGCGAGGATGTGGAGAAAGAGGAACACTCCTCCATTGTTGGTGGGATTGCAGACTGGTACAACCATGCTGGAAATCAGTCTGGAGGTTACTCAGAAAATTGAACATTGCACTACCTGAGTACCCAGCTATACCTCTTTTGGGCATGTACCTAAAAGAAGCTCCAACATATAACAAAGACACATGCTCCACTATATTCATAGCAGCCTTATTTATAATAGCCAGATGCTGGAAAGAACCCAGATGCCCTTCAACAGACAAATGGATACAGAAAATGTGGTACACCTACACAATGGAATATTACTCAACTATCAAAAACAATGACTTTATAAAATTCATAGGCAAATGGATGGACCTGGAAAATATCATCCTGAGTGAGGTAACCCAATCACAGAAAAACACACATGGTATGTACTCATTGATAAGTGGTTATTCAGTGTTAGCTTTGGTGGGAGAATTGGGCTCTGTTGATGCCATGTAGTCTTCGTTTCTGTTGCTTGGGTTCCTGCGCTTGCCTCTCGCCATCAGGTCGTCTCTGGTGTTACCTTGTTCTGCTATTTCTGCACTGGCTTGACCTTCCTATAGGCCTGTGTGTCAGGAGTGCTGTAGACATGTTTTCCTGTTTTCTTTCAGCCAGTTATGGGAACAGAGTGTTCTGCTTTCAGGCGTGTAGTTTTTCCTGTCTACTGTTCTTCTGCTGTTCCTGTGGGCCTGTGTCCTGAGTCCACCAAGCAGGTCACTTGGAGCAGAAAAGTTGGTCTTACCTCTGGTCTCAGGCCTGAAGTCACTCCTGGAGGCTAGGTTTCAGCTGTCCCTGAGGGCAGTAACCAGAAGGGCCTGCCCCTACTTCCGTCTCCCTGTGCTCAGGGGACCCTGATGGTGCTACGTGTTTTCCTCTAGAGTCAGAAATGTGGGCAGAGAGTAGTCTCCTCTGGTTTCCCAGGTGTGTCTGACCCTCTGAAGGTCTACCTCTTCCTCTTACGGCAATTGGGTACAGAGCTGTTTGACCGGGTCTGTTCAGATCTGGGCATGGTCTGGACTGCAGGGCTCCTGCAGCTTCAGTGCCCAAGAGGCCCTATACAGTTTCCTCTTGGACTAGGAACATGGGCAAAGGTGGGCAGAAGTGGTGGTCTCTCCTGCCCTGCAGTCTCAAGATTGTCCACACACCTGGGCAATGAGCTCTCTCTCCCACAGGGTTTAGGAGCACTGACCTGTGGGCCAGGATCAGCAAGGTTCGGGCACCAGCTAGAAAGCAGAAGTGTCAGGTCCCAGAGGAACTTTACCTTTGTGTGACCACCAGGCAGGTCACTTGGAGCAGAAAAGTTGGTCTTACTTCTGGTCTCGGGCCTGAAGTCACTCCTTGGGGCTGGGTTTCAGCTCTCTGAACATCATTTTTAATGAATATGAAATAAAATACCTGGATTTATCCCACTGAACTATAAGAGGTAAGAATAATTTTAACTATTTGTATGTCTGTGTTGGCTTTACAGGTAAAGATCATGTCAACGGCATTTTAGAAAACTGCTGAGTCTAGTCCCCACCTAATTCTACATTTCCTTTACTAATAGAACAGGATGCAAATGTTCCAATATGAATATATGTACTCAGGGCTGAGGATATGGATCAATGAATAATGCACTTGCACCATAAAAATTAGGACCAGAGTTGAGATTACCAGTACACACATAAAATCCAGGCAGAATTGGTAACCTTTGCCACAATAAATAAAGTGGAGAGTGATCCAGGAAGGCACTGATATTAGCTTCAGGTCACCACATGCATATACACGCATGTACACCCACAGACACATGTACAGGATATGCACATACACATGCACACACACCATTCATGCATATATACTTACACACACATGTATACACTTAAAAAAAATAGAGACATGTAGAAACTGAGCTTCAAAGTACCTACAAAACTTCCCATAACATTTTGTGTAAAGTATAATTTCAGTGCAAAACAAAGCTTTTAATTTGCAAAATATTTGTCAGCTTTTTCGACTAAGCACGCTGAAATTCTCATGGCAAACAATAATAAATACACAGTAATTAGGTCTCAGTTTATTTTATTCAATTTCCTATTGCTTTCCTGTCATTTTATTACTCATTTTGTTTGTCTTAAGTATGTGATATTTTTCTTAGGAAATTTTATTTCTAGAGTAAACTTATATGTCTAAATTTAACTCAAAACAACAACAAAATAGGAATGGTTACTGAAAGAAGGAATTCTGTGTTATGTATCAAGGAAAGGGAAGGAGAGTAACACTGAGAGAATGTTCCCCTTCCTCACGGAATCTTTACAAAGTAGATGGAGTGTAGTAGTTCATTCCTTTAAGTCCAGCGATCAGGAGACAGAGACAGGTAGATTTCTTTGTGTTCAAGACCAATCTGGTCTATGTAATGAGTTCCAGGATAGCCAGAACTACATAGTGAAACTCTCAGAAGAAAGAAAGAAAGAAAGAAAGAAAGAAAGAAAGAAAGAAAGAAAGAAAGAAAGAAAGAAAGAAGGAAAGAAAGGAAGGAAGGAAGGAAGGAAGGAAGGAAGGAAGGGAAGAAAGAAAGAAAGGAAGGAAGGAAGGAAGAAAGAAAGAAAGAAAGGAAGGAAGAAAGGGAGGAAGAAAGGGAGGGAGAGAGGAAGAAGAAAGGAAGAAACAAAGAAACAAAGAAATCTTTTAAATAAGAGGAGAGGTGAGGGGAGGGATGGGAGGAGAGGAGGGAGGAAAACTGCGGTTAGGATGCAAAATAAGTAAATGAGTTAATTAAAATTTAAAAAGAATAAAACTGCACAAACATAGTAACTTTAAAAGGTGATGAAATAGGTCTATATTTAAAATGTAAAAGAATGTTCATATCATTTTTTAAGGAAAATGAACATTAGTAAAATAACACTACCCTATAAATACATGTATGGGTGTCTATTTTCAGACCTGTTTATTTAGGGGCCAATATAAAATCTTTACCGTGGAACTCAGAATCAGACTCAGACCTGTTCCCCTTTCCCCAACAACATCCCTTTCTTGTTCACTGGCACTTCTGTCTATTTACTTGCTCATTTCAGAAACTGGGGCTATGAAGTGGTGAATCAGTGAGTTGGCTTGATTAAGTCAGTGATTTCACGATGTATAAATACTTCAGAATATCACACTGTACCCCATAAATATACATGATCTTTAGTTGTTCATTATGCTCACTGTGGAAGGAGGGGGCCTAAGAACGGCTCTTCTTCTATCTCCTCCTTCAGTGTAACTCACCTCTTCCTTAAAATCTCTGTTATCATTGCCATTGTCTAAGACCCTGGTTTTTTGGTTTTTTGTTTTGTTTTTTTTTTTTTGAAATTTTCTATACATAAATTCTTTTAAAACTTTTTTTTAATAAAATTCTTATCTTTTTGTATCTTAAGATTCCACCTTCCTCTTACACTTACACAAAATCTACCAGTCTTATCCTGGTCCATTACTACATTCTGAATCTTAACACTAACAGCCCCTCTAGCCAATGGCATTATTTTATAACATCAACAATAATATGGTTAAATAGTTTCCCATTCAGGTTTCAAAGAATCCGATAGAGACAGTGATTAGAAATACTCCAAGGATCTATGATTTGAGAGTAACTTTCCTGGTCCTTCATGAAACAAAACTATAATAGTGTGATGCTTATCAATGTCAAATGGCCAGTGACCCCCTAAGCTACTGAGACAGGCTGACTCCATGACAGGCTTCAAGTTGGCAGGCAGTTCAGATCCAAATCTCTGTTTCTAAGAACTGGCCTGAGAAGCTGCCCAGCCACCTGGCCTGAGGCAAGGACAGTGAGTCAGCAACAGTTTCCAGCCCCCACAACCCAGAAATGGAATGCCCCTAGAGATGGAGTGAGATAAGGTCAGCACCCAGAATCCCCTAATGTGCTTTAAATCGGGCCTCTACACTCACTTGGTTGTCTCTCTGTCTTGGTTAAGGGAGACCCCAACATGCTGGATTTCTGCAGATTAAAACACTCTTTGCATTTACATACTATTTGAATCCAGGTTGTCTAACTCCCCACCGTAACTGCTTTGCTGTTGTTGTTCTTGTTGTTGTTGTTGTCGTTGTGTTTTTCTTTGTTTTGTTTTGGGTTTCTATGCTTTTTTCAAGTGGCCTCCTCTTTGCTGCTAAAGCACACCGGTTGTTTTTTACATAGCAGTCTTCTCTATGCCTCGGTGTCTGACACTCTTCATGGTTTTGTGTGGTGCTTATTTTCCAGCAAGTAGCCTGCTCCTCCGTTTCTTCCACACTGCACTCTACTAAGTCTTTCACGGAGCGTTTTAAAAAATAAATGATTAACTTCTCACCTGCCTTTCTAATGCTGTAGATGTGATATGTACAACACATATATTAAAGGGATTGCGATAGAGATCTCAGTATCATGCTTGAGGAGATAGAAAAAGACCTTCAAAAACAGCATAAGGCCTGAATGTAAGGAAATGCACAGAGGGAGGTAATGAGGAAATTAATTCTACGTTAAGAAGAAAATTGGTGAAGCTGTACCAGGTCTGGTGATGAATTCCAGAACACATTAGAGATACTGACACCTCAGAAGAGAGATAAGAAAAGAGTAAGATCCAACTGAAGAACCCTAGGGGCTTTCACCAGCCTTACACCAGCCTAAGATTAGGCCAAGCACCAGCTTCCCACCTCGGATCAAGGCTAGGCCAAGTTACATTCTCCACCCACAGTTCTCAGGAGGAATAGGGACACTCTTGAAAAAAACACAGAATGTACTGACTGATAATCACCTGACCTTCTGGTCCCAGATAGAGTTCGAATCCATGTCATATGCTTGCTAGCCAATAGATTCAAAGGTCATTACGCTTAGCCAATAAGTTTAAACTGTAACCTTGCTGATGTAACCTGTATCCCTAAAAAGTATAAAAACTGCTTGTTATAGCCATTCAGGGTCACCTTCTAGTCACTTGCTGTGAGAGGCTGATTAAAGGTCGACCCCATGCGCCAGAAAATAAACCTCTTTCGTATGCATTGAACTCCGTTCTCGTGTCTCATTTGGAGGTCTCAGTGTAGTTAAGACTCTCTTTAAGCCTCACACAACAAGTAGGAGACACTGAGGTTCAAAAACTAGGTGAGGGCAGACTACTAATAACTACAGGGAGTTAGTAACTATTGCTGTTTTGTGTTGCATTGTGGTTTTCTTCTTTTATCCTTAAATACTAGCAACCACAGCATGTTTAGAAGACTGGAAATGGACCCCTAAATTTATAATATGTTGATGGATGGCATAAAAGAAGAAAAGACTATAGAAATCCAGCTATAAATCTCATTATTAAACATCTGAAAGACCAGCCTAAAACACAAGAGATGAAATTTATATAATTTTAATTGAAGTTGAATATATAGGAAAAGTGCATGTAAGCACATGGTATGACTTCACATACATTAAATTTTGCAAGGAAGGGTATGGCATAAATCTAGGGTTTTGCACAAGTCAAGCAAATATCTACCTATGTTCTAATACCTCCACATACAAAAAAAATATAAATAAATAAAAGAAACAAACAAACAAAACTTACTTCAAAAAATAATATAATTGGGGGGTATTGTGTAATTTTCCAAAGAAATTATTGTTAAAACTTGGCTTATCTCTGTAGCCAGCTTTTAACCAGAGGGGCAGAATCATCTGGCTTAAACAATAAGAGAAAAAAATTATTATAATCTGTTCAGTGCAGTGGACTTCCTATAGTTAAGTTTCATATTTATAGAAAAACAAACAAAACTTTTCAAGATACTAGTATATAAACAAAAGTCACTAAATTAAAAAACTTCAAAAGTATTTGTAATATATTTATAAATAGCTTAGTAGTTTTTCTTCGGAGATGAGTTCTTAAACTAAAAGAAAAAAAGCTAGTTAACTGTGGGTTTCTATATGGAAAACTCACATTTTTCTTAAGTTATGGAGTTTAGATATGACCTGATTTGACCCCAAATTCCAATGGACATGCTGTTACAAAGCAATCAGAAATACACAGTGTACTTGTTCAATTTGTTTGTACTATGTAAAATTGATTTTTTTCTTTAATACTAAAATTTGGTCCATCTGTTGGGAAAACAGAAAATGTTCTAAATATATACAAAGAGTGGAAATGCTTCATTCCACTGGCTGTATCCTGTGGTATACGCGTTTTCATCAGCATGTTTGTCTTGCAGACAAAATGAATATCAGATGGTGGTTTTGAAAAAGGGCAGACCTAACATGAGGTGATTAGTTTCAAAAACAGATTTTTATTCTTGATAAATTATTACCAAATACAATCATCTGTTGATTGAGGATATAAAACAGATTGGTCATACTACAACCCACAGGTTAAATGAAAAACGGAAATAATAAGTTTATTTAACATGGTCTTGCATTAAGTTCCCAGCAGTGCAAATCTAAGGCAAATAATTAGATTTCCAATTTAAAGATATACATTTGTTAAGCCAGACGTTTCCTGAGGTCATCTACTCTATGTTGGCCAGTTGCACTGCACTGGTAATGCATTGAGAGTGTGTGCACTCAGAACCTTGTATTAGTAAGCCTGTACATTACCCTAATCAAGCCAGCACTGTGGTGTGACTCAAGGATAATACAGGAAGGTCAGAAGGCTGATAGGATGACTCCTGGCTGGAAATCAGGTTCTGATACAGTGCCATATAGATGTAAAACCAATGCCTATGGAAAAGTCCTGGGGGTGGAGGTGGAGACTATCCTAACAGACAACTGACAAACCAGTAAGTAAAGCTATCTAGGACTTAGCAAATGGGACAACAATTGCAATTCAGCAATTCAACCTCTTAAATACCCAAACCTTTTCTCAAGGTGACCACTTACTTTTTTGGTAAAAGAGAAAAAAATTAAAAGATGGTGCTCTGACCAATAGATGTCTTAGTTTTAGAGAGCACACACCCTTTTCCTCCTCTTCCCCCTCCTCTCTTTCTTCAGTAATTTACAGCTTTGCTATGTAATGTCTCTCCAGGGAGCAAAGAATCCCATTACAAATGATTCCTCTGTGCAGACTTTAGCTCTGTAAATCAACAGTCTGAGCTTTCTAAAAGACTTTAAATCCCTGCATGGGTTAGGCTGGTACAACTTGCAAATTGGTAGAACCAGGAGGAAGGGAGGAAGGAGAGTTTGGTACCAAAATAGGCTCCAGGAAGAGCTTATGACAGCCTACGTGTCTACTTTCCCCCACTCACTGTTGTGCATCTTTTTGGAGACCATGTTATAAACAGACTAGAACATCTTGAAAACACAGTTAAGTTAGGGACTAGAGAGATAGCTCAGTCAATAAAGTGCTTGCTAAACAAGCATGAGTCTAACCTTCACCACCACAAAAAGCCAGGCGCCTAGCCCCATGTGCCCCTGGTGAGGACAGAGGGACATGGTTCCTGCCCCAAGGACAGGACCCCTGTGTGAACCTCCACGAGTGTTGATGACTGCTGTGAGCTTAAGGTTGCTTGTGTAATAATGTATATATTTCACATTCTTCTGAGGAATGTCCTCTCTGTTAATGTTAAATGACTCTATGATAATCAGAGACAGCAAGAGCCCAGGATGCAAAGGTGTAGCTAATGTCTCAGCAAAATTGTAAACACTGAGACCTTCAGGACAGCCCTTAAGACTATGTGAAAGAGCTCTAAATACGTGAGTTTGAAAATATATTTTTTTCTCAATTTTACAAAAATAAAAGGATGCATTATGAATTAAGAAGGGCTTCACCTCAAGGCCCTGGGTTCGGTCCCAAACCCCGAAAAAAAAAAAAAAAAAAAAAAAGAAAAGAAAGAAAGAAAGAAAGAAAGGCTTCACAAAAATAAAAAGCAAAGGCCAGCTTGCCAGATACAAAGGCAGGCAGGTTTCTGAGTTCAAGGTCAGCCCTGGCAACAGCAAGATTAGGCCCAGGTGTGGTAGAAATTTCAGGGCAGGGGGACACCCACCCAGTTTATCATCTGTGCTTACCAGAGGCAGGAGGATCTCTGAATTCTTTTGCAGTGTTAAAAGAAAATGTGTGCTTGCTCTTTTCTAAGAGGCTTGGGTCATAGGATACTGATCCATGAGATAATCATAAGGGAACCTGGAATACTGAATTGATATGTAAATAAAAACTGGACTTTTGGTCTTCAAGAGCTGTGCTAGAAGAAAAGAAGTTTTTTATAATTTTTCTCTAGGGAAAGCTGAGCTGTCTGGAGATCTCTGGAGAGCAAAAGCAGCTCTTCAAGAATCAATCTTTCTTTCTTTCTTTCTTTCTTTCTTTCTCCCTTTCTTTATTTCTTTCTTTCATTTGTTTGTTTTTATTGGATTTTTTTAAATTTATTTTTCTTAACAGGATTTTTGACTTGACTAGATGATCCAAGAATTTTTTTATAGCAGCTTTTTTTGACTTTGGTCAGAAAACACATGAACTATTCAGATAGCTTTAGAAGTTTTAATAGCAGAGAGAGCTGTCTTAACCAGATTGTTTTTAGAATAGCAAGAACAAGCTCTCTAGAGCAGAGCAGAACACACACACACACACACACACACACAGAGAGAGAGAGAGAGAGAGAGAGAGACAGACAGAGAGACAGACAGAGACAGAGACAGAGACAGAGAGACAGAAACAGAGAGACAGAGACAGAGAGACTAGAAAGCCACCTCAGCCTAACCTAGGCCTTGGACTCATCATTTAAGTCTTTTGTTTTTACAGATAACATACAGCCCTTCTTTCAGGTTCCCTCTCCATGCTAAGGCTGGTCCTTAGCTCTAGCTTCCATCCAGTGACCTTGTCTTGAGGATGACACCTAGGGTTGATCTCTGACCTCCACACATATGCATCTGCACCCTCATAAACACATGCAAGCACACATGAACACATGCATTTGTGAGTACACTGAAAGACGGTTAAGATGCAGAATGACCATACTCATTTAGAAGGGCATTATTTCTAAATAAGCCTTTGAAGGTTTTTATTATTATCAAGTGGTTATTTTTCCTGCAGGGTTTTACATGCTTTTCTTACTCAAAACAGTAAAAGTCTTCTACCAAACATGGTAAACAGAAATGCAGCTGTGTATCTCTGGTATATTTTGTATACTGTACAAACTTGCTTTGTAATGAGGATCATTTTTAAGCCACTTCTTCTGCTAGTGTCTGCTTGTGCAATGTCAGTCTCATGAACTTCTTAGTGAGGTGTATTCCAGTAGGCCTTAAAGTAGCATCTCTGACCTTTCCCATCAAATGATCTTTACCTTCTCCTCCTGTTCCCTTCCATAGCTGGCACTCCACATCCTCCCCGTATCTTACTGTACTTATGTTCATTTACTTCCCAGCCTCAGCTAATCTTCCCTAATCTTCATGTGTCTTTCTTTTCTGTTTGCTTGGGTTTTTTTTTTTTTTGTTTTGTAGTTTTGTTTTTTAATTTTCACTTCTACTGCAATGATCTCAGTATAAGATTTCATCATTTCAATCTTAGACTACTACAGGTTGGTTTTATTTTATTTTGTGTAACTTATTTACTTTGAGTCTTCTCCAGATCTTATGCCTATGCAAACATTTCTGATTAATCCTCCTACGATGTTACTCTAATCATCAGCTAATGAGGTCTGGAATCTGAGATGCTTGCCCTTACTCAGATGTGTAGTCTCGGGAAAGAATCGTTGTCTATGCTCAAATATTCAGAAAACTAACACTGGTATTTATAATACAATGAATGAGTGAAATCTTTGGAACAAATACTTCTGAACAATATGCTCGAGAAAAACACTGGAAATCACTGGTCAATATCATGGTTTAGCTTTAAAATACTAGCATGCAATTACTAAGCCAAAGGAGGTTAGAAGATGATCCAAAGGAACCCTTGCTTCAGGCACGATCACTGATTTAAGATAATCTCCTCTATGCTCTTTTTTTTTTTTTTTTTTACACATAGGGCCACCATTTTAATCTCCAAATTTTTCCTGTTTATAGACTAAACACACCTCCAGGACAATTCAGCTCCTCTGGTGAAAGCTGAACAATTTTTGCTGAAATTGGTTTTCTTGGAAAGGAGTTCTATTGTCTTATTTCAAGTTTTCCAAAAATCAATGTTTCTTTCCCTAGCGGACATTACATAGGGGCTTCTGTGTGTTGCCAGAAAACTTCAGACTGAACTTTTTTTTAATGAAAGAAAAAGCCTTAGGGCACAATTGGGCACCCATTTGCTGCTTTAAGAATGGTCTGTTTGTTTTAAATTGGTGCTCCATTGCTGAAGTTCAAGAGGGACCTTAAAAAAATTGTGTTTAAAAGATCCAATTTCCTTGCACCTTTGGTCAAGAGTTCATAGTTACTTCCTCTGTTTGAAAGAACACTAGCTTACCTTAGCAATAGCTGAGAAGTTTAAAACCAATGAATTCTCCATTCCCCATCTATAGTTTACCAGTAACTACATTTCCTTCTAAAACTATTTTTGCCTCTGTGGCAAAGAACTTCAATATCTTACCCATCCAACACTTACAGTGTCAAACATGAACTGTGAATGCAGAACTCCAGAGATCCCTTTTTGGGCCCTTTTTACTCCTGCTGACACTTCTTTCAAGTCAGACTTTGAACACTGTGGTCTTATGTGTGTTCCCAGTAATAATTTAGCACAACTACTAGACTGAAATGGTTGTATGTATTTGTTTCTTATTTGTCAGTTTGGTCTGACAATTCCTAAGAGAGGCAGAACAATGATCAACTAACCTGCAAATATTACAGTGCTGTAGAGTTCTTAACATATACTAGGAGTTCCATAAATTGATTTGCCAAATTGATTTGGACTGACAAATTGCAATCAGGTCATGTTAATTGCTGGCTAAGGCCAGGCCACCATAAACAGAGGACAGCAGTAAAATGAAGTAATTATCCAGGTCACTGAGGACAGAAAATGTGATAATTTGGGTAAAATGAGTAAGCAAAATTTTGCCTAACTGAACTAATCCATCATTTCAGGGCATTGCATAGCTTGGTAGATGGAAAGGTGACCTCTGTGGACCATCAAATACTCTACCGTGCTTTTAATTTGAACAACCATCTATTTTATATCCATGCTACATACAACACACACTTCTGACATTCAGAATAAAAACTGCATCTAAATCCTTACAAACTGTCCCATAGAAATGTCACTGAATCCAGATAGGGTCAGCTGAGGGCAGTATGTTGATAACTCACAACACTTAAAAGATCATATCCCCTAATGTAGTGAGCCTGCTTTCTTAATACAACAGTCAGCAGCATGAACTATTAAGTCCAACTTTTAGACATTGTGTCTCTAAATTAACTCTGACTGATCCTCTAGATGAGAAACAAACCCTTTGAGATGAGATGAAGACAAATCATTACTGAATGTTAAAGATTGTCCAAGGACAAAACTATTAATTTTTAATTAAGCCAGCAATTATTTTATTTTACAGTATAATTTGTTAACACAATTTTTGTTCTGGTCCATTTGTATTTGGCCTAAAAGAAAAACTCAGTCACTCAACAATCTAAGATACAGATTTAAAAATTTAATATTTGACTTTTAATCCTTTACCACTTGGTAAATTAACAATTGATACGTGTGTGTGTGTGTGTGTGTGTGTGTGTGTGTGTGTGTAGCTTCAGAAATTGAAAAAAAAAGGTTTTGTTTTATAAGAGAACACAGCATTGGGAGTTTTCAGTTTATAACTAACTATTAACCGAGAGTAATGGAGAAATACTACTTTGGATATTTTTATTGTATTCGAAGTTAATAATCATACATTTAGAGTCGTTTATACTATAAAGGGTTAAAGAAAGAACAAGTACTTTTAAGGGTCAATAACAGCCAAATGGAATTGTTCGCTGAAAACTCACAATCAGATAGAATTGGAACTTCGTTATATTGGACAGGATGAAGAGAGAGAACAGTTTGAGTCTTGTCTCCAGATATCAACGACATAAGAATGAGCAACTCAGCCTGTCTTCCCCTCACTTTTCTCCAAAATGGAAGCAGTAATTCCAGCTGGGTCTAAGGCCTGCAGCTCCTTCAAGGAGAAGACAACATGCATGGAAGCACACTAGAGCTACGGAGCCTACGGACATTAGGTACCTGTGGCTATTGGTGCTAATGATGGTCTCATGATCGCCATGGAGACGATGCTGATACTCTGCAGCTAGTAAACGCAATCGTCATTGTAACAAACTAATTTCTGTTCCAATTTCGCCACCTATGAGGTTCAAATGTTTGTTTTGACATCAAATGAAAAGCTTAGTTCATAGTGAAAATATGAAAAGACATATATATAATACACAGCTGTGCTAGGGAAGGACTTCGGTTCACATTCCTTAAAATTACTCCTTTTCTCTTCAGATTTCCTCTACCCTCTTGAAGGACAAAGTTATTATCAAACGTCAATCATATTTTATTAAATTGACTGTGAAAAGGTTGAACTGCAGACAAAGTTGTTTTAGCCGTAGGCTTCCTTGATTTGCTTGCTGCTGATGTGATTTCAACATTTATTGTTTGTACATCTTTAAAAAAAAATAAGGCAGAAGAGAAAAGGGGAAATATCAAAGAGGCTAATACATAAAGTCAAATTGGTGTGTATAAAACCAGGTGGCAACTTTCAGACCTTGAGGCAAAGGGATTAAACCTCAGACAGGGTACACAGCTGTTTACAACTTACTCCTGGGGTCAGGAGCCAATCCACACATCAGCCAGTAAACCCACTGTGTTTTAGGTAATAGGAAGCGTCTAGAGGATACTTGTTTTCTTTTCTAAGACTAAACTTCATAAGTAAAAGAATGACCTTCAGCCAGCTTGCTCTCTTGTGGATTGCAGCATGCAACTGCAGGCTTCAGTTTTACATTACAGATTCACGTTATGCCGGAATAAAGCAAATATTTCTTTTAATTATCATGTGTTCTATCATTTCCTATAAGACTCTCTTCCAAATATATTAAGAGTTGGTAAAAAGGTAGTGCCATCAATGTACTTGGGTTATGGGAACACCATTATTCTTTAGAAAGGCGTTTAGAACTCCATAGATACATCTCTTAGTTGGTAGTCACAAGATATTTTTATTTTCAAACAGGTTCAACAAGAATATCCTTGCCCCCAACAATTTTAGATGTTTATATTTATTACATATTTTTTCTCTGTGGAACTTAGAAATCAATTCACAACATTTTTGAAAATTAACCATAATCTTACCCTGCTTTGCTCTGTGTGTGTGTGTGTGTGTGTGTGTGTGTGTGTATTTGAAGAAAATATAAAATCAGATCATCTAGATAGTTTATACCCAACACAAAGCAATATCAAAACTTTTATGAGTTATTGTATGCGATATTATGCTGTCAAATAAAGGAATGTAGTCTTAGCAGCAAACCACTGAACTGAGAATAGGACCCCCCGTTGAAGGAATCAGAGAAAAAGAACTGGAAGAGCTTGAAGGGCTTGAGACCCCATATGTACAACAATGCCAAGCAACCAGAGCTTCCAGGGACTAAGCCACTACCTAAAAGACTATACATGGACTGACCCTGGACTCTGACCTCATAGGTAGCAATGAATATCCTAGTAAGAGCACCAGTGGAAGGGAAGCCCTGGGTCCTGCTAAGACTGAACCCCAGTGAACTAGATTGTTGAGGGGAGGCAGCAAGGGGGGAGGATGGGAGGAACACCCATAAAAGAAGGGGAGGGGCGGGGATGTTTGCCGGAAACCAGGAAAGGTAACACTTTCGAAATGTATATAAAAAAATACTCAAGTTAATTAAAAAAAAAAAAAGGAATGTAGTCTTATACTCAAAAACAATAAATTAAATTATAATAAGTAGTTTTTTCTTCTCTCAGTCCCTCAGAGTTACAACACATTATCATGGTGTATTTCCATGTATTCTGAATCCCCCACCCAAAAAATATTTATAAAATTTATTTGACCATGAGACCCTCACTTTGGGAAACCGTAAAAATCTGGAAGAGATGTAGTCAACAAAAATATACCAAAGGGTGTGCTAAGACTTTTTAATACAGGTGTACATTCCTTAAGACCAGCATATGCCCTGAGACCCAGACATTGAGTGATTTCTTCACTATCTGAATACCACAGAATCTCCCCAACGCAGCTCACAGACTCCAGATAGGAATACTGTCCTCTGTGGCAGATGGCCGTAGTTGCCCAGCTGTGGTCTATGCCACTTAAAACATTACTCTATATGGTCACAGAGAATTTATTCTCCCACTGGCTTTATATAAAGAGTACAGGCAGTTTCTCTGAGGAGATAGAAAAACAGATTTAATCATCCTCATCAAATTCAAGAAATTTTTACCCAAATGATAGCGACCTCATGAAGTGTTGTAAGCTACCTCCCTACAACATCGCCAGTCCAAGAGGAAGGAGCTGGAAAACCACATTCATGGGATTACAAGAATCACATAATAAACCACCAAATATTAGTACATCCTCATTTCTCCGTGAATTCGAGTCATGGTTTAAATGAAAATGCATAATATCATGTAAGACAAGTTCTTAAGCATCATTACTAATACCTAATAAATACGACTGTAGATACCAGTAACCGATATTCAAAATGAGTCTTTTCCTGGAGTCTCTGACACTCGTTTGCCCAGTTTTCAAGATGGCAGAGCAATGACACAGAGCTTGTGACTGTTTCGTAGATGGCTTTTTGTGCTTCTAGAGGAACTCAAATGGAGTATCAACTCCAAATAGCTACCCCTAGGCCGCCATGGTCAGGGATTTTTATTTTGTTTTGCTTTGTTGTTCTTTTGTTTTGGTGGGGCTAGGAGAAGGACCCAGATTTTATCTCTGTGTGGGAAGCTCCCCCTTTGCAGGCTTTAGTGGAGCCTCCTGTAGACTTACAGTAGCTTCAGAGAGTGCAGCCGCTGCGGCAGCTCAACCATGCAATTTTATAGCAGGCAGCAAACAAGGCAGAGAATTCAGGGTTAAAAACTCAAGTGGAGTTCTGTCTTCTGCAGTAATGAAAGCTGACTCAAAGAGTAAATCAAATGGATCTCCTAACAAAATGAAACCAGCTGTCTGGCCTGGGCTGGGCTCTGATTTAGGTTAAGTAATTATTGCTCTAGTGTGGCTCAAGGTTGTTCTGTGTTGGTGAAATAAGAGCTCACATGAGAATCATCCAACTTTTTAATTTACTGTAGCATCAGAAATTCCACTGTATAAAGAATTCAAGAAACGTAATCTTCTAAAAACTTTACCTATAAGCGTTTTCAAATACCGATTGATTAAATCTTCCGAGACATAATTGCACAATACATAATTGCATTATAGCAAGAACCTCTAGTATCTAGGTTGATAAAAATACTTTTGCATTTTAACTTTAAAATACTGTTTTTTCAAATTTGACTGAAATGATATATCCTAATTTCCAAGTAACTGTGAAGATAATTTTTATAGAGAGACCTTTTTATGAAGAGCAACCAAAGAATAGCCACCACTTATGCCCCTAGAGAAGTCTACTCTGGTAGTACAAATGCTTTCCAGTGAAGCCTTGGCATACCGATGATGGTTAAGAAGAAAAACAATTATTAATAAGGAAGCAGAGTGAAAGGATATCCTCGTGGAAGAGAATTCTGTGACTTCTGATATTCAGAATGAAATAGGTCACCCATCCAGAAGATTGGGAAAACGGCTCAGCACATACAATTCCTGCAGCATCTGAACTCATGTACATGCCTGTATCCAAACACACCCACATAACTAAAAATAGCAACTATAATTATTAAAAAAATGATTCAGGGGGGTAAGAATGTTGTTAAATGATAGAAAACTTGCCTGTTATGTACAAACTGTAGGTTCAGTCTCTAGCAACACACACACCTGCATGTTCACGTGCACACTGTCTCACATACATGCACGCTCACATGCATACATGCACACTCATACTCACACAACAGAGACATGCATACAGATTTGCACACACGGGCACACACAAACATACACACACTTACACATAGACACACAAATGTGCACACACACAGGCATTCACACATAGACAAGCACACACCCAGACACTGACGCAAACATACACATATACTCACACATGCACACACAGGACCTTTCATATATGGAACTCCAATACACTAGTTGTTTTTAAAAAAATCTTTATATATTTTCTGGTGTAGCACATTAAAGCCTAGATTTCTTGGTCTCTTTGTCTGACTGTATTTAAGTCAACTTGTAATCACCAAGTGACTGGTTACAAGTATTAGGAGACAGCTAAGTGATAGCGTACTTGCCCAGCATGGCCCAGCACCAAAGTAAATATTTATAAACAGTAACATTAACTGGTTTTCAAATACTGGGAAAATGTTATATTGTAGACTGTTTTTGTCATTAGTCATATCTTAAGTGTATTTTCACTCCGCTGTGTACATTTAACTCAGTTCTCAATAAGAGACAGAAAATATTACGTCATGCAATTAACAGTCTGAGAACAGGTGCATAGGTAGTTTAAAGCAAAGGGGAAAGTTTCAGATGCTCATCTTATAATTATTATTGCTGGACACAACGCAGAACATATTTACCTTTCCAAAGGGACCCAGTTTTGCAGATTTCCTGAGTCTAAATAATATTTCTCACTAGTTCTTGGCAATTAGTCCATCTAGTGCTTTCCAGCACATCAGAGTAACAAACAACAGTTACATGTTCAGATCTCCAAAACATTACGTCTCCTTTTAGGTATCAAAGTTTTTAAATAAAATAACATTTCAGGATTAGGCTTGTTAGTTAGAAACTCAGCTGTGAAACTACATAGAAGTGTACAATTTACTTAAAGATTAAGAAGAAACTCTTTAACAATATTTAAAAGGAAGGGGTTTTTTTTTCCCCTTTCGAACAGTTAAGACTAATATCTAAGATCCTTAAAAAGATAGTACAGGAAATCAGTCTCTGTTATTAGATGGTCTGCAGTCCAATAAGGAAAGAGAAGAATACTTCTATCACCACACAGCCAGGACTTTCCTTTCAAAAAACTAAAAGCCTGTGGACCGTTCTTACTGAATTAGTCTTTGTGAACAGTAAACATCAGTAATGCAAACGTGAGTTATACTGGGCCCTTTCAAACACCACCCTTAATTGTTGAAGCACAAGGTGAGTCTCTAGTCCCCTCTGTGACAGTTTCCACTAGTGTGACTAGGGTGGCAGCCATTCCCTATGTGGAAAGGACAGCGTCCCTTCCCTTGCTCCGAACTGTCAAGACCGTATTTCTCTATAGCACAACTTTTGAGTAATCAGTTTGTTGCTGTAACATTATGAATTCCACATTGGGGACATTCATTTTTTATAGTTTTTCCTCTGGGCTAATCAACTAAGATTATTGCTATTGTCTATTTCTCCCATCCTCTTTCATGACAGAGTCCTGGTGTAAATCTGATAGACTAAGAAATCAAGATAAATGATTATTTTTTTAAATCTTTACTTGGTTTAGGCAACGTCATCCTGTCCCTATGTTCAGCATCAGAAAAAAACGGCCTCTGTGGAGCAGGAAACAGTTGACACCAGTGGTGACCGCCATGATGAAGACTTCCTGCCATCAGCGGTAGGCACTGGCGAGAGCTCCCATCACCAGTGCCACCACCACTTGATAGTGTAGAGATTTCCAAAGACTGGATTCTTTAAGCATCTTCCCTGCCTTCCTCGGGAGCCTAACAAGGAGCCACTTCCTGACAACTCCACGCTTTTCAAGTAAGCAAGCCTCCCTGTATGGTCATCGAGGGATGACGAAACGTGTGCAGACAGACGATGAGGTGAAAGTGGATGCCACACTCGGATGAATACAAAAGGATGCTTCACTTAGAGGCTGAGAGGCGCCCGTCCAGTCGCTCGGCAGTATTGCACGCAACCGTTTCAAAGTATGTTTTCCAACTTTTTGGTTTTCCTTTTATTCCTTTTATAAAATGACTCTTTGGCACACTTTAAAAGAACCAAGTAACTTCTTAGTTCAAATTATTTTTTAAGTATTATTTTCATAGCAGGCTTTCTACCTTAGAATAGAAACATAGAGAATACTCAATCTGGTTGTAGTAAAGAACCTAGAGAGCTCTTCAGACTCTTATCACACTACTCTAGTTTCCAGGTTATTTCGTATCACCTGCAGGACCATAGTCTGGACCTGGAAGGTCACCCAAAGTCTGTAATGTTGAAGGCTTGGTCGTCAGCCATGCCATTGTCTGGAGGTGGTGGAACTTTCAGAAGGTAGAATTAAATCATGGACACGCATTCTGTAAAGTGGACATTATGATGCCTATTCCTGCTTATGTGTTTTTGGCTTCCAGGATCTCACGGGGCCACACTCCCCTATCCCCAGCCATGGCTATGCCTTATCAGAAGCCGAATGATGCTAAATCAAGAACGACCATAAAGATCCCCTCTTCTTCAGGTGGTTCCATCAGGTATTTCATCACAGCATGGAAAGTGATACAGGTACTGTTGTTTACTTGACATCACAAATGATATTTGAGATGTTGATATTTCAACTTTTATGTTGTATGAATAGTGGCAATCATAATAAAAACTAAGGCTTTACTACATCAAATTCAACTATGAGCTTAACCTATCAAAATATTTTATAATAAAATATTTTTCCCACTCTCAAATTGTAAGATTCTTGAGTTAGGGAAAGAAGCAACTATATTTTCAATAACACCATTTTATTCAGCATACAACATAATAATATATTAAGGCTCTGAGAGACATAGGGATTTACTTAAGGGTCACATAGCTGGGTGAGAATGGCCCTTTCTTTTTTTGTGAACAGCAGTGATTTAAAAAAAAAAAATCAGACTGGAGAGATGGCTCAGCGGTTAAGAGCACTGATTGCCCTTCCAGAGGTCCTGAGTTCAAATACCAGTGCACAACCATCTGTAATAGGATCTGATGCCCACTGCTGGTGTGTCTGAAGACAGCTACAGTGTACTTTTATATAATGAATGAATGAATGAATAAATAAATAAATAAATAAATCTAGCTTTAAAAAATTTATTTTAAAAAAAATCACACTTTAAAAGATAACCTACCTCTTATTTTATCTGTAAGAAATGAAGATGTTCCCTGTAAAAAAATAGGTTCATAACAGTTAAACAGTTAGGATCCTTTGCAGTTTCTCAGCAATATCAAGTCAGCTCCTTTCCACCCAGCATTTCTATCCCTGTTATTGCCAGATGTCCCCATAGCCTTTCCCATGTAGCTATTGGTGTTCTGTATTGAAGAAATTAAAGCACTATAGAAAATATAATGTTTAAATTGCATATACTATCTTTATGTGACAAGATATCCTGCGTTCCTCAAATATGCGTTTAGACTGTAATTAAGCTTCTCCGTGGCTTTAGAATATTCTAAAATAAATAAATAAATAAAAAGAATGGGGGAACCAATACTGACGAAGTTATGGCTATGGTTAATGATTTATCTCTTCTATGACATCATAATTGTGATAGATATATGGGTTTGTTGAGCTATTTTGTGACTATTGATTATTCACATTAAAGCAATGTGCTTATTTAAAATATATGTCTTGTGCTTTTGGAAGACTGAAAAAGGTCCCATTGCACATGCATACACCATTCTAATCAATATCAAAAAAAGGGAAATGAAGCAAAAGCCTTTCATCTTTTTTAAATTTTATTTAAAATCTATAAATATTGTTAAGTACTTTAGGTGTACAGTTAGTTAACATTAAGTGTGTTCACGTTGTTGTAAGGCGTGTATCTAGAATGTTTCCGTCTTACAAAACTAAAACTCAACCATGAGGTATCAACTGTCTATTTCCTCCTCCAGCCCTAGGCAATTGCCATTCTACCTTTTTCTTTTCTATGAATTTTACTGTGTTAGAAACCTCATATAAGTAGGATTATACAGTACCTTTCTGTGACCGGCTTACTTCACTTAGCGCACTATCTTCTAAATTCAACCACTGCGGAGCTTGTGACAGAACATTGAAACATTATAAATATGCTAAATATATACAAAATTTTGAAACTCTACTCATCTCTTGAACACTTGAGTTCTTTTCACCTAAAAGTCTTCAACTTTGTAGAGTATTTTCTAAGTAAATGAAAGTCAGCAGGGAAAAAGAATGAGTGTTCAAGCATGCACACAAAGCTGTTCAATTTGTCCTGACAAATTGTACACACACAAATGAAAATCAGTCAGTGTGGCTACAGTAAATTTGTTACTTTTTGAACTCTGACCTTTCTTACTTACTATTTAATAATGTTTGATGGAGCTATCAAGAGTATGTTGGGGAAGGTAGAGAAACTCTAATCCCTTTAGACCAGAAACACAGATGTGCGAATATAGTTCAAATGATAAGGAACCACAGATCGCTGAGACCTGGAAGAGGCTATATTTTTCAGATTTTGTAAAATCACCCTTAAAATGATCAAATGTGGAAAAGAAACTTGATGTTGCAGGTACTCTGTGGTTTCTCTTGGTGATAGATTTGATAAACCGCTTAACTGCTAAGAGATGGAGTACTTGCGTTCCATTGAACAACTTAGCAAAAAATTCCACAAATGGCATGCTGCCATCCTGGGGTGATAATTTAGTGTTTATTAAAAGAATGAATCTACCATCCAGGATGATGTCCCTCAGATGACTGTAATCCATCCGACTGATTCTACAAAGTGAAGTCTGTCCAAAGTCATTTGAATTTCTAGGGTACGAAGAAGCCACTGTCATCCTGTAGTTTGAGTTTTGGAGTCGCTTTTTTTCATTTGTATTTCTTTTGCATCTCGTTCACTTCCTCAGTTCCCTCGCCCACTCCAAGGGACCACAGATCCCCCGGGCTCTTTAAATTTCTGGCTTCCATTATGTGGAGTGATTAATGGTGGGGGGCCTGGTACATGTTGAGGTCACTGTGTTGAGCATCCTGTATGTCATCAACAAATACACCCGTGTGCATCCACTGGCTCGCTTTTCTCCTCCGCAGTCATAATTTATTCACCCCAGAGTACCCTCAACCATCTGCTATTTATTTTGTTTGCTTTAAGCATTATTTCCCTTGATTTGTTAAGCCAGAGCACAGGTGAATAGGAGTAACAAGCAAAAGGGGGTGCTGTTGTTGGACACAGGAGGAGGGAGTCCAGTTCCCCATGAGGAAGAACATTCAGCTCCACAGAACAGGCCTAACTGTCTTGTTGAAGACTTAACACCCCTACTTAATAAGAGTATTTGGGCCAGGCCCAATCATAACTAGCTGAGGCTAGACCCCTGGGGTGAGGAGTGCAAGCGGGGGAATTTTAAGCATCCTTAATAGTAGCCCTGTAATAAACTGATGCTCTGAATCTTTGCAAGAGTCTGTACAAGACTGGGCTATAAATTTTATATTTGGCTAAGTGGCTCATAAAGAAATACCCACCTGATTTCAGACACGCATTTTTGGCAGTATGAATACTGGCTAAATTAGCTATGGTCCTATTTTTAGCCGCTTGCTTTCTCTGCCTAAAATACAGTGATACTATCGGCACAGCAGTCTTACAACTGCCCTCCATTACTGCTCCATAGAACGCCTTTTGAACTTGGAATTTGCTTCTTTACGGTGGCCAAGGTATTGAAATAGGGCTTTTTTTTTTTTCTTTATGACTCTGGCATTGTGAACCATCTTTTTTATTTTCCATGAGTGGCAGTAAGTATTCTTGTGTTTATCTGTTCTCCAGTAAATAGTAATCCCAATATCAAAGCAATAAAAATATAAAACCACTTTTTTTTTTCAAGAAGAGCTGAAGTGTCTCTTATTTGGGGAGGTCTAGTGTTGATTTGAGGAACTTGGGTCAAACTGGTATTTGACCTTTGGCAGGAGGCTGCCCTGGGTCTTATATTCTCAACAAACTGGGCCCAAGACAATAGTGTGCTTTATAGCCCAGGGCCAGATCGGTGTGTTTCTCCAAGGAAGACCTCAAGCTGAAAAGCCAACATGCTTGACAACCACCGTCAAGGTACCAAGGGTCTAAGCACTAGACATTGGAAAACAAATGGGGGAGAGCTACATCTGGAATCCTAATGGGCCGCCGATGGTTCCCAGCGCAAGGAAGAATTACCCGTGTTATTTTATCATCCCTTGCGCTAACTTTGCTGTTTATGTACAGCAATAAATGATTTTTTAAAAACATATTTGGGTCATTATGTCATATACCACCAGCAAGTAAGGTTGTTTTATTGTGCTTGGAGTTAAAATACACTGCTGTGCCCAGATGTACGGGAAGTTTAAAAATCTCCTGTCCTTCTGTGTTCATTCCTCTTGGACAAATGAGTTAAGTTTTTAAAAGGGAAATTGAGAATTTTTATGACTTCTATTCCCACCTCACTAGTAAAATTTGCACCAGTATTTTTCTACCCAGCAAAGGTGCTTGGCCAATGATAACACTAAATACTAATGCAGAAAGCCAAACAGCTTCCAAGAAACCGGAAATGCCAGAGGCCCTTTTGATTTTTCCTCTTTTTATACTGTTAGCAAGTTGGATTCTGCACCTAGACTGTAGTATAATCAAAAATTAACTGCAGATCAAGAATAAGAAGTGAGATACAGATGCCCAAAACAGTCAAAATACGTAGAGTTCACTCTTCCTTTCCGTTAGCTGCAATAAGTCTTAAAATTCGCCTGCTCTGTCAATGTCTCCATCGTACATACCCACGATTTACAAAGAAGATGGAATATTTTCTGAGCTCGAAAATTGGCTACAATGCTGAAGCCTATATGATGCGTTCTTTTGATTATACCCTAGGACCAAGGCAAATAATTGCGTTACTTCCCTGCCCACTCCTACACTTGGAGAAAACTCAGTGTTGCTCACCCATACACTAAAGAGTCCTCCATTCCAACAGTGATAAAGGGAGCCTTTTCACTTGAGCAAAGAATAAAGTCACGGGTTTATATATCAAGGGAGAAGGGAGGCTGAGAAAGCAGATGTTCAGACGTGGATCCTCCATGATGCACCGTGCAGAAAATCAGTCCTTGTGTGCTCGGTGTCTGAACCAGAGGACACTGGCTTTCCTGTTTACTTAGCTTGCCCTGACACTGTTTAACAGGTGGCCTGGAAAGAAGATTTAGGAGATGTTTTCTCTCTCCATAAATGAATGTCAAATCATTTTACAATGTGCCCTAGGATATACATTATGACAAATTGGAAGGCTAGACACAGTATCAAGCAAAAGCAGAGGAAGTGGAAGGAGCTGAGAGCTAGTGGTGGTCATGGAGGAGTTAAGGAACTGCTTTGGGGTTCTTGTTGAAACAGAATCCATTTTAAATATTTATACATTTACTCTAAGAGATGGCAGAGTTATTTGGCCTTTCTTTCTTTGCTTCATTTTTATTATCTCTCCCTGTCTGTCTGTCTATCTATCTATCTATCTATCTATCTATCTATCTATCTATCTATCTATCATCTATTTTTGGAGGCAATGGATGCCTCACTTTGTAGCCCAGTATGCTTTCAAATTCAAGGAAATCCTCCTGTTTCCGCCTGTCTGCAGTGTCACGTCACACGCACGAGCCAACATAGTGCTTCATGTGGCGCTTCCGTCTGCCACACTCTTCGGCGTCCCTCCTTTGGCATATTTTCCTGAGTCTTGCATTGTGGCAATCTTGAATTATGTTTCAGAGGATCCCTTTTAGTTTCCAACTCTTGAGTTCCATGGACATATCACTGTGATCTAACTTTTACCACTAATGATTGGTTGGTTTGAACAAGCAGTTGACCTGGTTGTGAATTTCAGCAGGATCCTCTCTACAGGCAAGGTGCAAAGTCTTCATCACGGAAGGAAGGAATCCTCCTCTGACAACACAGCTGTCAAGGCCTTCTCTCTTCCTTATTCCGCTGCCCACCCCCACACTGCCTCTTTCTTCTCCGTGTTAGTCACATTTATTCTTTTATGTGGTCTTGTTGCAGGACCACTTTTTCTTTAGCAAAGACTTTGCTGGTTGTCTTGGAGACATGCATACCTTTCCTTCCCAGGAACCTGTCTACTTCTGTTTTGCCAGTATCTGATTCTTGGCACATTTCACACTTCAGGAACATTTAAAATCTCTTGCTTGTCCCTCTACATTCCCTGAGCCCAGAAGTTTTCACAGATCATCAGTGTCAAAGCATGTACGTCTTCCTTCAAAACACTGCCAGAATCATCTTCCAGAATCTATCCCCACGTGGCTCTGCTCAGCCAAAACACTTCAGTATCTCGTTTGCACATGGACGGGAAAGATGGCTCAGACGAGGTTCTGTATTGTGCAGCTATTTTTCCACAAATGATGGCCTTTTGTTTTGGCCTTCCATTTGAATAATCTTTTGTTCTTATTTAAATTTAAAGTTCCTCGTGAGTTTGAAATTCAATCAGTGTTCGTCATATTACATGGAGAATGGTCAATATGGCTGCCCGGTACAAGCTTTCTGCCTGTCTGTGTTCTGTTAGTTACATTTGTAAGCTAAACATATATAAATAAGTATGTATCATTTTCTATTCTCAGTCAGGTATATTAGTCACACTGTTGCCTCAGAGTTTCTGAAGTGCTACATCTGTTTGCCAGAAGTTGAAGAAAACTAGAACTGGCAAGAGAATACCTGAAGATTAGTCTTTCACGTCTTCTCTTCCACCAGGTTATGACAGTCTGCAATTATTCCCCAAAGTCAGGTATATACTTTGATAATGTCCACACACCCCACCCCCATCCCCTATAGTACTATTTGGCATTATTTATACATTTGTTGACATTAACATTTCAAATAGTTCATTCTTCTTTAAGAATGAACTTTCAATGTCGGCAGCTTAGGAAATGGCTCTGTCTCTGATTTTTTTGCCAGGCTACGTGAGAGCTTGTGTTCCCTCCCCAAAGCCCACATGAAATGCTAACCGTGGTCCACAGACTGTGATCCCAGTGCTAGGGAGGCGGGGGCAGGCAGATCTCTGGGGCTCACTCGTCACCCTGGTTAGTCCCAGGTTCCACTGAGAGCTCCCATCTCAAAAAGTCAGAAGGAAAGCATCTTAAGGAATAATGGTTGAGTTTGCCCTCTTACCTCCACACACGCCCAGATGTTCACATGAACCCACATGCACCTGTACATCTACACTTAGATGTTGTTTATTTAACCCTTACTTTCCGTTATGGCATCAGTGTCTCCATCTCACGGTTAGAGAGTTTATGGAAGAGTCATGAAATAAGAATGGTGTGGGTAGGGGGTGAACAGAGCATCCTCTATGGCTTTAGAAGCATGCTGAATTTAGTTCTAGTATTACAAACCATAATGTGAAACTGTTTCAGTTGTTTTGTGGTATGATTTTCAATAACAGGCTAACAAATTATTTTCCTTCATACAAAAGTACTGTGCCAGGATTCACGGACAGCAGGAGTGCTATGTACAAGGCGTTCCCGTGGCACACGTGTCCCATCATCTTCATCCATGACGAAGGGTAGACCTTACACACACACCTCTTTTGTTTTCTTCTAGAATGTTATTCATAATGGCATGAGCCACAGTTTTAGCTACTTTCTGTGCTCTGACACTAGCTCAGGGAGGGAGAATAGTTATCTTATAGGATTCCAGTGAGGAATAGTATGGGTGAATGGGATCACCAGTCCAAGTGATAGGGTAGGGTACCCGTGTCCAGATAAGGGGGAAAAT
Source organism: Rattus rattus (assembly GCF_011064425.1). Lineage (NCBI taxonomy): Eukaryota > Metazoa > Chordata > Mammalia > Rodentia > Muridae > Rattus > Rattus rattus. Next base: position 70,430,481 of record NC_046160.1, read on the forward strand.
GTGTACCAACAAATAGTTTTCTTTCTCTTTACCTGAGACACTGAGATGCTATCTAAAAAAACGTTTAAAGGCATCCACTAGAGGAGTCACTCCTTTTCTTTGAAGTACTTTCTTTTTTTTTAATTTTTTATTAGATATATTTCTTTACTTACATTTCAAATGTTATTCCTCTTCCCGGTTTCCTGTCCATAAGTCCCCATTCCCTCCCTGCCCCTCCCCCTCCCCCATACAGGTATTCCCCCTACATCCCCCTTACTGCCCTCCAACCTTGGCAGGACCAAGTGCCTTCTTTAACTGAAGTATAATTGACATGAATCAAACTGGCTATTTTTAACCACTTATATATGTATTATTAATATATATTCACTAAACTTTACTATACTCAATATTCTTGGGAATATATTCCTCTCCCTCACAAGTGTTCTCACCCTCCTCTGTTATCCTTCCCTCTCATCTGATTTATGTATACCACGGCAAATTAATTTTCATTTTCTTCAATTTTACACAAGACTCTACAGTATATACTTTTTATTTTTTAACTTATTTTTCTCATGAGACCCATCTGTGTTGTTGCATATTCCACTACTAGGTTTGCTTTTATTACTAACTAGTCCTCTGTTAGGAGGATGTGTCTGCCTTAGGGGGCTTTACTGAGGCTTTCCATGTGATAGTTGTTGTACTGGATCCTGGGAATACACAGTCACTAAAAGCTGGCCCTCAAGGAACATATCTGCTATCTAATAGAAAGACATGTGAAGTAAATAGCTTGGTGATTATGATTATTGAGGTCTGTGTGTGACATATATCTTATAGGCTCTGTTTTAGAAGGTTGTGGAATCTTTAACAGGAAGAGGGTCATAAAGGACGGCCTTCAAGTTTTGTGACCTGGCCATACTTCTGTCTACTTCCTGCTTAACGGCTACAGACACGGTGTGCTAGCTGCCTCATATCTCTGCTGCCAACCATGACCACCATATTCTCACTGCAAAATTCCCTCAACTCGTAAGTCAAACAAAACCTCTAACTTCAGATGTTTCTTGTCAAGTATTTGATCACAACAGCAAGAAAACTAATTCGATGACAAAATTTATTCTGTAATGTAAGAGATTACAAGAAATTGAAACCTTATCAAAACCATATCAGATTCAAGGCTTCAGAAGGCTTCTTAGAGGAACTAATGCTTGAGGTGGGTTTGATGCACAAGGAGAAAGTACAGGGTGAGGTCAAAGAGCAATTATTGGTTCAGAGTGAACGCCAAGGCACTGTGGCAGGTAAATTCAATGTGAAAGGCCTTTCCATGTTACGTAACATGCCTAAATTAATCTTATTTTTTTTAGATTATTTATGTAAATTTATTTATTTGTGAGTGCTTTGCCAATATGTATGCGTGTATTCACTGGGAAGATCAAATTTATAGTCTGTTCTTCTAGGGCAAGTAAAGGTTACCCCTGGATACATTGTGGGAGATTACAGAGGACAGCAGTTAAAGGGAACCCTTTCTCTAAGAGAATCTCTTCAGTTCTTAGCTTCATAACTTGATTCAGTTGAGGGAGAAAAAAAGCATTGCTATAGAAAGGAGAAGTGGGGTAGTTATAATCTCAGAAATAAAAATGATAAAGAAAGAATTAATCAAAAAAGATTTCTGTATTTGATGTTCAATATCTAGATAAATAGGGATTAGATTTAAGAAGGAAAGCAGGGTTAGAGAAGATGGCATGTTCATGTGAATATCTGAATTCAAAGATTCAAAGTGTTGAGAAAAGTTCAGAAGCTAGATGGCTAAACATCCTCAGTAGGCCTTTGGAGATAAAGATCTACTTCTCCTCATAGTCATATGTATGCACGAGAAAGATGATTGATATGAGAATATGGGTTCAAATGAAGCTATTAGAGTTGCTGTCCTTGTGAGAAAATTAACTCAACTGGTTCATATTTATCTATGATCTTTAATTTATAGATTCTTAAAGTAAGGTTTGAGGAGGGGTGCTTTAGCTTGCAGTCAGCATTTCCAACGGGGGTGGGGGGGTGTCAAAACCCATTCACTGCTAATTAAGAATACAGTGAGTCTAAGTATATAATTGGAGTCTATGAAATCAATCTTCATGGATTGTTAAACCATCATAATAATTGATATGGGAGCAGTCATGATTTAGGTTTATTAACACTACATAGATTTGACCTATAGAAATTAATAGGTAGAGCATCAATTTTCTGAAAGAACTATGTAAACCTAGTATTGCTATTTTGGCAGAATTCATGAAAGTCCAGGAGTGAGGTTAAATGCACAGTAAATAAACAGTCAGCCAGAACAAGAGGCACTCACTCCCTATTTTTACACAACATAGAAAATTAGCAGGTGACAACTGAATACATTTTCTGCCTGGCTGATTAGCAGTTCCTGGACTCTTAACAGCATTCCCCATAAAGCCACAAAAGCCATCCTGAGCTATATTAAATCTAAAGATTCTACATATTGTTCTACATTCAAACTTGATTAACATGAGGCAAATGACTATGAGGGGGTCCAGAAAATCTAGTGAATCCATTTTTTTATTCTTTGCCAAATCAATTTACAAGGGTAAGATTGAAGAGATTTCTCTTGGGGAAGGCTTCCCTAAAACTGTTGTCCTCTGTAATCTCCCACAATGCATCCAGGGGTAACCTTTGCTCGCCCTAGAAAAACAGACTGTAAATTTGATCCTCCTAGCTTGTTGATATGTTTTTAAAGCTGGCGAGCAAACAGAGTGCAGAACGTGGAAATTTTTGCTTCCACTGCCACATAGCTAGCTGGAAGTTTTTGAGGGCATAGAAAACTGTCTATTCTGATTTCCAAAAACAGCAAAATTATTAAGTTATGCGGAGAAGGAAAGTTTTTATATTTGATATCATATCGTTCTTTCCAAAATGCTCTCCGTTTCCTCTAAGTGGAGAACTCTACAAATGAAATAAAAACAATGAGCTTAATTTTCCAAATGATGCCTAACAATTTTCAAAAAAATATTGCTTAGAGTCTTTAAGTTTCTGTCTCAAAATAGAAAACAATAATGCAGTTTTGGGTCCTGGGGTATTTGCTGACAATCAAAATATTGATTGCACATCTCTTAAGAAATTTTACTATTCAAAATTCTTTTAAGGATGATTATCAAAGGAAAGCATTTTCCATCATACAAGATTAATAAGAATATGAATATTTTCAATAAATGTTTCTTGTTTCTATGTGTGCATGAGTATGTATGCCCATGTACATGCATTTCCCAGAGGAAAACACTGAGTGTCTCCTCCATCATTCTTCATATTACCCTCCGAGGCAGAGTCTCTCACTGAATATCAAGCTCCTCTTAGCAGCTAAGCTAGCCAGAGAATTCCCACGACGCTCCTACGTTTGCACCCCTAGCACTGGACTTACAAGCACATATGACCACGTAGGTGTTGGGGTTGAACTTGTGTACTCATGTTTGCACGACAATCACTCTTTCACACAGAGCCATATTCCCAGCCCATCTGTGAACTTAAAAACCACATAGAAGTGTGTTTTTATAGTCATTATATAAACCAAGAAATGTGTGAATTTTTATAACATGCTATGCTAATCATGCTATCATTTTTTTCTTTGCATTTCCTCTTAACATGCCAGAGCCTAACATCTGTAACATTTAATCAGATCTTTTTCACAATACATTAAATTCCTCATGAGTCATCTCCATAAGCATGAAAAATCCAACTCTGATGACATCGGCACTGATGGCATTACTCCATCGACTCTGTTGCTATCACTCATTGTTTTAGGAAAACTTGGGAACTAGTTTGCAGTGGCTTGAACTGTGGGTAATCCCATTTTATCCACTCATTTAGGTACAGACACAACTTTACTGCTTCTGTCTGTCAATCTGCATGCACCCGCTAACACATCCATCTGCTTTCTTCACCTTCCTATCATGATAATTCCTCCTCTTACCCCCTCCACTGCCTTAGAGCAGTCTCCTCCTGTATCCTACAAGCATCCTAGGGGCAGAAGGTGGTGTTTTATGTTCCATTATATCTACAGCACAAAACAAAAATCTAGCATGTGAGCTAATAAAGACAATATATCAAAGAATAGAGAGAAACATCGAGCAATGATTGAAGGTAATTTTCCCATTTTGTGACGGGAAACTATCCTTTAATTCCTAATGTGTTGATATTTCTCTTTTAAAGTAGTCTTAAGACTCCTTTAGTGTTTCAATATAGAAAAAGGAAAACTATTATGCATGGTAGAACATGCCTATAATTTTAGCACTTAAGAGGAAGAAGCTAGGGGCTGATAGTTCTAATGGCTAGCCTGGACTACAGACAATCTTGTAGACAGACTTGGGTTTCATGGACATAGTGTGACTGGAACAAGAAAACAAAACTACACGTTCACCTCTATTATTTAATTACAAGCATGTTTCGGCTGCTGAAAACCAAGAGCAGAAATTTTAGTTTTGAGCTAAAAGTATACTTATCTACAAATGGAAATCTCACTGCTGCCAGGATATTTCTAGAATAATATTAATTTTGAACATGCCATCAAAATTTTCTCCTCAATATTTGTAGAACTCCGACTTTGAGTAAAGTGATTAATCTTTAATTAATTGTTAGTTCTAATTATTTTTAGTTTACCCTTGAATTTTGATGGATAGTATTAGGCTTTCCAAGGGGATGGAAATGTCACGAGTCACTGAAAACTGAGAAAGACTTCAGGCTCAAGGGAGAAAAGGGAAAGGCAAAATTTTAGGCTTCATAATGAAAAATGGTCTTTCGCAGCTCTGTCTTCAGAAGTCATGTCTGCGGTTTTTGGTTTTTAGATTAGAGAACCTGCACCCCAACCCCTAAATGCTAAGGCATTTAACCACCAATTCATTTCCTCCTGGCAAACAAGAAAAAATGTTCTCATGATTGGCATTTCTCGAACCTTATTCAGACAGAAAACCCTAGTTAGTACACAGGTAATCAACACGTGTAAGATATTCTTTTCAGTTTCTAGTTGGTGAGACACAAAAATGGGAGTCCATAGTGTTCCATGCTCCCTCTGCACCACAACACATGGTGTCTAAACTGTCCAGTGTCTTGGAGCATTTGGTTGTAAAGTGTCTTTTCTATGATGTCCCCAAAAACTGATTTCAAATAAGAGATCATGTAGTTCTAGCATCTACCAGCATTCTTCTGAGTCTACAAGTATTTTGAGACGAACAGGTAAATAGCCTACTGTCTCCTCTGAAAATTGCTGGAGAATATGAAAAGTCCACATTGCAATACGGGATGAGGGTGGTAAGTGACTACAGTAGTAAAGGAAAGACGTGTGAGAATCATTTTGACAGAGCTGAGATCCTGTAACTTTTCTATAACTATTTTCTGGGACGCCTGTGGTTTCTCATGCGTTAGGCGAGTGTATGGAGTCATGTGTATTTGGATGGGAAGCCTAACTACTGGGGGAAACAAACCCTTCACTAAAACCACCGTGCCAGGGAGTGAGGAGCTTGTTTCATGGAGAACTACAAAACTCATGACAGGAACTCAGCTGCAAGGAAGCCCGAGACAGTCACAGACTAAAAGTAATGAGCCGAATTCCCCAATGTTTCAAGCCGTTTCCACCCCAGGGTAACAAAAACAAGAACTCATGTTTGTTTGTTTTGGAATCTCTGTTTGGAGCGGGAAGGTCAGCCTGTGAACAGCCAAGGTATTGTTCGCCAGCATCCACCCCGATCGCTGTCCAGCACCCGACTTGGATTTAGGAAGCCTGGGTTCTCTGAATCTATGATCAACCAACACTGACGCATTTGAAGATTCACCCTTTCTCAACTCCAGAATATCTGAGAAATGGCCAACCGCTCTGGGCAACAAAGCACTTCTGAAGACCTTGCTGTCCAGAGCGCTGTAGTTATTTGCATCTATAGGCATTTACAAATATAAGATATAAGGCTGATGCCTAATTTATTTTTAAGTTTTAAAGACTGAATGACATTATATCACACAGGCTAGCCAGAGAGTCTTGGGTTAAAAACCATCCTCCTGCCTCAGCCTTCTGAGAAGCCAGGATTTCAGAATTGTGTCCCTGCACCCAACCAGAATTTTAGTTTCAGTACTTAGGGACAGTAAACATTGTCTTACTATGGGATTATTTCTGACAGGACTTAGTCTAAGGCTGTAGATAAATTAATTTCTATGGTCACGGAAGCATTATTAGAAGTATACTATGGTCTTCATGGAGAGATGAAATGACAAAATCACAAACAGGGACTTGTCCTAAGTGGTACAGCTGAGGAGTGGAAGAGCTAGAGCGCTCGTACCTGCTGCCATGCTATACATCCATATTTGATCCCACACTGTACCAGATCTAGTTGTGGGGAGGGGTAAGCTAGAGCATATAAACCCCACCTCACCTGTTTGATAAGAACAACCAGATTATAGATTTGGCTCACACAACCAGACTACATTAAATTAATACTCTCCTGCCCCAAAGAAGAACATGGGTGCCCACCAGGAAACTCATGTACATCGTGACTGCTCTCTGCTGGTACGTTAGTTATGCCACCATCAGACTGTGTAGCAAACAGGAAGCTCAGGTCCCAATCAAAAGAAAAAAACAATTAAGGCGCAGTGGGCTGTTGAAAGCAGCTGCAAATGTTGAAGTGCTTCTGCCACATGTAAAGCCTCTGGTTTCTACTCTAAGGATCCTCTGGGTCTGCCTTAAACAGGGACAAACAGCACAGTGGTATCCATGACATTTGGCCTTCCAAGGAGCTTGCTCTACGACCTCACAGTGCAAATGCCTGGGAGCAACCGCTCGAGAGCACTAATCACAGAGAGCTCTCCTGCAGGAACCGTGAAATGGCTACACTAGCGTCTCTCTGCCAAGCCTCCCAAAGCTTCTGAAAGGCTCAAATGAGTAAGAGTTTGAGAGATGCTGAAGCTAAGGAAATGCCAAACTGTTGGGGTTGCATTAACCCTAAACCTATCTGGAGCCAATCCACATGAGTTTTAGAAGGGCGCATTACATACTGGAGAAACCAGATCTTGATGTCAGATCCAGAACCCTGGAACACGCTAATAAAACAGTTTTTCCAGAGTGAAGGCCTCAGGTCTGCAATGTACAGGGGTTCACCAGTGCAAACAACCGCTGTGGGGCAGGAAAGTACGGGAGCAGTAAGAGAAACAAGACCGGAAGTGTCAATGTAGCAAGACAGAGTACGGCCCATTGCTGGAAGTAGGCTAAAGGGCACAGGCAGGAGGCTCCAGGTCTCATCAAACACAGATGCTAATGCGAAATACTCCAGTAAAGGCTGAGCCGTTCTTTATCAAACAGCACAATCCTTCCAGAAACAGAAACTGGGCAACATAGCAAGAGCTATTAAATCATTCCCAACAGAGTTCTGAAATGGAGCACTAAAGTAGTTCACGTTGATTAAAAACCAGAGTGCAGTTTGGGGGCTTTAGCTTTGGTTTGCTCTTGGAAAACAAAAAATGGGTTATTGATATCTATGTGTGGTGACAGTCAGAAATTTCTTGAATTCATGAGAACTACATGAGGCTTTCAATGCCAGACTCCAAGATGATCTTTGTCAGGCTGGATTAGGTTAAACAATACAAATGATAAATAGTGCAGAACTACAGGTGTTGGCTTAATAACAGTATTTAAAAATATACTAAGATATAGTATAGTAATATTTTAGAAAAAATAAAATTAAAGTGTGAAAGCCATCATAATTACCTAATGATTGAGTGGTCTTTATATTTTAGACAGAAAAAAAATTCTTAAAAATACACTCTACACAGAATCATTCAGAAAATCTCTTCCAATGTATATGACATTTGTAAACTTATTAAAAGTTTTTTTAAATGTCTATTACTTCTATAACTCCTTCAATGTAATGTCTGAAAATAAAAAGCCAAGGAAAGTTTTCTGGAAAAATATTGTCTCCAGTGAGTTCAAGATCACAGCAACATATTTAAGTTTTGTAAGATTATCGTAAACCACACAAATGCTTATTTCTCCCTGTGGTTGTACCATTCATCATATCCTAACCACCACTGTCTAGTAGCGTATACGTGGAAAATTACTGCTTCACAAACTTGGCCATGCATGTCAATCAACTGCTACCTAAAGCCAACCATGTGACTGAAGGAAGGAAGGGAGAGGCTAAGTCCCTATGTCTTAGCTTTGCAGAATTAAGGCATGTACTTTTGCACCTGAAATAGATCTGTTATTCATCAGACTAAAACATGTAGGTATCTACAATGACAGGCCTGCGACAGCCAGCAGCTGGAAGATAGCTGTGTCTCCATGGTTTATAATAAAGTCCAAAGTAATTCTGATGCTAAAGAAACATACTCTTGTGGATGGTTCAGTTTCTAATTCCTCATTGGGGAAAAGTTGAGAGGACACCATCTTGCTTCTTTAGGGCCTCAAGGAAGCTAATAACATGGCCAGCTGTCAAACACATATATAGGTGAATCTTGGTGAAAGCTTTGGATCCAGTCTCTCGAAACAGTAACTAGAGTAGCAGGAACCAGCTTTACTGTCACAGGCTTAATTCCTAAGGAACTGTCCCACTATGCTACCATGAGCGAGTGTTTCTTGTGGGGAATTGTTTCTATTTCTACTGGACCAACTTCTCTCACAGGGTTCGGGTTAAGTCCACTTCATTTTTAGTTTTCACAGAAAATTAGGAAGAAACTGAGGCTAGGATTTCTAAAGGAATATAATGCAGACATCCAAGTGTGTAAATATATAGTGACCAAAAAAACCCTGTGACCTAGAAAAGATGTCACAGTCGAAGAGCATACTAAAGGATTAAAGAATAATTTAAAAGTATACACTTTAAACTGGTGTGTGTGTGTGTGGGTGCATGTGTGTGTGTGTGTGTGTAGAATTTTAACAAAAGCTACACAGTTGAGACAGATATGCAATCTCTAATTTTCTACTGATCATACTTATAAAAGAAACAAAAAACATAAAATTTACTTTAATAATGCATTTTATTATATAAAATTATATCGTGGGCTGGAGAGATGGCTCAGTGGTTAAGAGTACTGACTGCTCTTCCAGAGGTCCTGAGTTCAAGTCCCAGCAACCACATGGTGACTCACAACCATCTGTAATGAGATCTGATGCCCTCTTCTGCTGTGTCTGAAGACAGCTACAGTGTACTTGCATTCATAAAATAATTAATTCTTAAAAATTCCAATGCTTGATAAGCAGATACAGTTACAGGAGAGTAGCTATAGACTGACAAATTTGCATAAAGCCATACACATTAAAATATAATTCTTCATGTATCTTAGCACCACTGGTTGGCTGGCATATGAAGTAATTAGGACAATGAAAAGTTCCAATTGTGATTTTTAAATGTCATACCCACATGCACAGTGTGACGTGTATGTATATATACATGCAAGCACGTTAACACAATTACTGTGCATTGCTTCACAATGCCGATTCTTTCTCAGAAAAATTATCATTAGGTGAGTGATTCTATCTTTATGTAAACCAATATCATTTGTGGAGAGGGAAGGAGGGACGGAGGGAGGGAGAGAGAGAGAGAGAGAGAGAGAGAGAGAGAGAGAGAGAGAGAGAAAGAGAGAGAGATGCCTTTAATCCCATCCCTCAGGAGGCAGAGGCAAGTGGATCTTTGTGTGTCTAGCTCAGGATGATCTACATAGTGAGCTCTAGGACAGCCATAACGACATAGACAGACCCTGTCTCAAAACTAACTAACTCACTAACAAACATATATATATGAAGAGAGACAGACAGACAGAGAGAGAGAGAGAACTCCACTAAGCAATACAATCTCACAGGAACACTTGTGCATGTGATCTGTCATTGACAGAAACGTTGTTATGGGACACACAATGATTTTTATCAGTGTATGTCTGTGAATTACACATATAGAATTTTCCATCAAACAAACTGGGTAGCAGTAAAAGCAACATCAATTTTTATGGAATTCAAACAACTTATAGCTGTCTTGTATATATTAAGTAAGTCAACAGGGCAAGCCATTCAATTGTTTAGGTAGGCAGCACAGAGAGCTAGGCATTTTTGGAATTGCATGGATAATGCCATCCAAAATGGCAATGGGGGTTCAAAACTTGTTCCCCCTCTCTGCTTAGCAAGTATCATTGTCTAATCCACCAGCTGTACTTGAGAAACATCTGTATTTGAATACTGTGAAATAAGCAAGCTGTTCATACTGCTGACCCTCACAGTGCCAGAGTCCTGGGAGGATAGCTGCCACAAAGAAAAGGTCACCTGGGAGGAGTTTTGGACTTTGTCCAGTAAACAATAACGAACCAGAGATAAGGTAAGTGGGAAAATTGTGGGAAAATGCTCTTTCTCCTTCTACCTGTCTCATGCACTGTCAGTCCCTGACTAGAGGAAGTAAGCTGGAGCTCAAGGGCAGGAGAACAAGGGAAAAGACCATGCTAGGACAGGCTGGAGAGGAGTGAAGGGTCAGTGTGCATGTTCCCAGCACAGTACAGGAGACATGGCATTTGAGGAAGGGTCCACATTATTCATTCTTGACTCTTAAGTCCAATCATTACATAAATTAAGCAGAAAATTGTTGTTGCCATGTTCAAAAGATAAGCTATGTGCATAATGTATTTTAACCAATTTTTTTTATTTTACAATGAATTTGGATCTTATTTCCTACCCCACAGCACCTATTAACTCTCCTCTCTACCATCTACCCCCCCCAACAAAAACAAGAACCCCAACGAAATGAAAATCAAAATGAGGAAAAGACCAATAAGGGGGAAAAAAGACAGAACAAAATATCAACAAAAGTAGCATTGATTTCATTTTGTGTTGGGCAATACTGAGCATGGGACCTGTCCGGAGGTGTGGTTAATGTACCCAGTGAGACTCCACTGGAGAAAAGTGATCTCCCTTTGCCAGCCGTATCGATTGCAAATACCTTCTTGGCTAGGGTAGGACCCCATGTCCACTGCCTCCTCCCAGTTCTGAACCCTGTCTCGCTAAAACATGTACAGGTCCCACGCAGTGGTCTCTGACTTCCCGTGTGTGTCTTTAGCATGACAAAAGCTGAATCTATAGCATTAAAGTACAGTTCTGAGCATTTAAACACACTTAAATAAGGAAATAAAATAGTGTGGTACAGAAATAAAAGTTTTCATTGTATTTCCACAGTGTGATGCTGCAATAACTTTATAAAACATTTCAAAAGTTGGCAATGGCAACTTTAGGCCAGTGGTTCCCACCTGGCTATGTGCCGGCAATCTGGAGATCATCTTCAGGCTGACTTGGGCAGAATTGAAATTTGTTTGTTATTGATGACTTACAAGGGGAGAGCAGAAATGTTTCCATCTCCCCAGAGATATGAAAATAAAGTCACACACTCATGAGACTCAGAAAAGGAAAAGAAGGCCAAGCATTTCACACAGTCTCAACCAACTCCAATATGATAAACGCCAACATGCTGGTTTTGACACTTAATAATTTGTGAACTACCATTCCCATGTGTTCTTCTAGGGGAGACTCCGAGAGAACAAGTTTAGGAAGTCAAGTGACTAGGACATCAACTGCTTACTAATGCCAAATATGGGTTAAAAGAGGTTAATGTGGAAGTGTTAAATGTTACACAGTGACTGTTATTCTGTCACTGTGGTTATTGTTCAACTACTTTTATTGAGAAAATGAGTAAAATATATGCTAAATAACTGTGTTCGATATTTTCTTTTTGGCCTTAAAATGAAGGTCTAGGGACTTGAAAAGATGGCTCAATAGGTAACGAGCTTGCTGTGCGAGCAGGAGAGCCTGAGTTCAAAGCTCCAAGACTATCATGAGAAGCTGGGTGTGGCAGCATCCACCTGGAATCCCAGCACTACGAAGTACAGACAGGAGAATGCCAGTGGCTGCTGGCCAGTTAGGTTAGCCAATTGGTGAGGTCCATGTTCAATGAAAGAGCCTGCCTCGAGAAAAAAGGTGGGAGTCAATAAGAAACCCCAACCTGACCTCTGCCTCCATGCATATATCTATTCCTCCTCCTCCTCCTCCACACACACACACACACACACACACACACACACACACACACACACACACACGGGGGGGGAGAGGGAGAGAGAAAGAGAGAGAAGGGAACAAATTCACGGAAATGATCGCACACACACACACACACACACACACATACATGCACACGTACACATGCACACATACTAAAAGATCTTACACATAAGGCAAAGATATGAGAATAGGGATATCAGTTAAAATAAGAGCTAAGAATCAAAGCACATTAATATATTAAGATCCATGAATTAGTAATGTTATTTACATCACTGTAAGGTAAATGTAGTGAATTCTAGATTCTCAAAAAAAATCTTTGCTATTGAGACATGAAGCCTATTTCTTTCTCCCCCAAATACGAGTTAGTTTGTTACCATCTGAATGAGAAATGCAGGGACAGTAGGGTTCTCTGTGAGTAGTCCTAGAAATCTGACCTAGAATATTGCAAATACTAGGAGCATGCTCTACCACTGAGCTAACCTCAAAGTCTGATGCACAATATCCCAAGCAGTTTCCAAACTCATTTTTCTTGGAATCTTTTCTCTGGAAAATTACAGTCTCTACCTCTTCTTAAGTAGTTCTAGTTGACAATCTCAGCTGAGGATTCCTGAAATTCATACACAGCGAATACCACCAACTGACCACAACTGACACTACATACAGCAAAAGAATTCTACAACTGAGCCCTTAATCTACAAAACCATATCGCATAATAGAATGTTTCCTTGTTGAAAGCTACTGAATTTAAAAGTATTGCACATAGAGAACTAGAAGAAAATGTTGTGTCTGAGAAAGACGATGTTCAGTGGTAATAAAACCCTGAAACGCAAGGCATTGGGGTTAATGTACATGGTAGGCAGAAGACTGAATATCATCAAGAAGAGTAAAGCAGACAGATGGCTCCAGCTTAAACTCTCATGGTACGTGAAGAAGCTTCTACTACATGCTCCTTCTGTCATGCCTCTGTGGTGCCTTCCCCTCCACAATAGCCAGCACAGATGTGGATCCCAAGGAACAAGACTATTGCCTTTGACAAGTATGAGCATGTGACTCTTAGGCCTTTGGAAATGCCTATCGAGAAGAATGTGGGACAGTCTGGAGCTATGGCCAGAAAAACCCTGGAATGCTGTAAACGGGGCCATTCTCATTGTCCCAGTACAACATTCACGGCTTCTCTAATAGCACCAGTTTCTGTAACCACCATAGATGTTCCCTCTTTACTTGCCTTTTCTGCAACTTTAAATGCATTCGCATTTACTCCCACAACGCGAGTTCTTCAAATCTGTTTGTTCTGCTTTTTCTGTTCAGTTCTCACTCTAAGTTGATTAAGTGCAACAAGCAATATCCATTGCATAGCCTGAATGTTGTGCTGTCTTAAAATTTCCTCTACCAGTGCATTAGGCCATCACCTTTTAGAAAGCTACACCTGCTTTTTCAGAATCTGATAAAGCAGAGTCTACCTCTTTGCCAGAATAGTGGCATGAATGGTCTCTAGCCCAATCCCCAAGAGTTCTTGTTCCCACCTGACACCTTATGAGCAGTCTTTGCTGTCTCTGTTTCTAGGAATACTCTGATCTCCCAAGCACCCACCAGAACCAGCTTGCGCATGGGCAGAAGCCAGGGTTTGGCATGACTATTTATTTTACTAATACTTACTAAGGGTAAGTCAGCCCTTAGTTACTGGATTCCATAGGCCAACCCCCAATTGATTACTCAGGCTCCACTGACTCCCATCATACTATAAACAAGCATTCAAACAGAGGAACCTGCAGGGAACATACCCAATCCAGAGCATCAATCCCAATCCCTTGAAATGGTGAGATATCATTCCCTTATCTTGAAGTACGGTGAAATTTCTAGACTCAACAGCTTGCTTGACAGAAGAAAGCAGGTGAAGAACCTCTTCAGATTTGGAAACTTAGTGGTATCCACCTGTGCTCCTTAAAGCATCTATCCAGGTAGTCCTGAGCTGCCTGACATAGAATTTCAACCACTCAGAGTTCCCTATGCTCTAGGAGACAGCCTAACTGAGCCTGGCCTCTCGATTCGACCCAGCCCACATCTCCCTCGCTCTCCAACAAAGAAGCTAGACGTGTCAACCCACAATGCAAATTGGGAACAAAATTTCTATCTCAGTTTCTTCTTCTAAAGATTATGTAAAGGGAAAAAGTTTTGTAAGGAGTATACACTTGGTAATATATCGAATCCTATTTGTCCCTAAGAAGATACAAACACACACATTTCCATCTTTACTGCATCATGACTGTGATTCAATGCACCCTTATCCACCAGGTTTGTACATGATGGGTTCAACAGTTTTCTTCCCTGCATTCTGGCCCCCCTGCTGTGCGCTGACCTCCAGCCATACACAGACTTGGAGTCTGCAGCCAAGTCAACACTGAAGGATAATTTATTTTCACACACGAGGGGCAAGCACTCATCCATATCCATCACACCTTCCCAAACCGTCGGGCTTTTCTTTCTCCCATACAAACTTCCGAAAATCTTCGTCTGGACATGGTACTGGCTGCAGCCGGGATCCAAGGAGACTACAAACCCTTTATAATCTTTTCGCTCCCTTCCCTGGAACAGTAGACGAATTGGCGCACGCTAAGAATCGAAGTGTGTTCCTCATACCCCCTCACAAAAGGAAGTTAAAGACCATTTTATGTAAGATGTAACAAGTTTTGATTATTTTTATTTTCAGTTTAATGCAAACGCCTCTCTCTTCGCATTTCTGCCATTACATTTGGAAGAATGCGGCACCATTTTCTTCCTTGGGTTTAGGACTCCGAATGTGTATCCATGGCTGCAACAACCTCGATGCAGTCACGGGCTCTCCAGTCTTAGCCTTCACAGTACTGAAATTCCTCCCCTCCTTTCATTTCAATTTTTTTTTTTTTTTTATTAACTTGAGTATTTCTTATGTACATTTTCGAGTGTTATTCCTTTCCGGTTTCCGGGCAAACATCCCTTCCTCCCCCTTCCTTATGGGTGTTCCCCTCCCCACCCTCCCCCATTGCTGCCCTCCCCCGACAGTCTAGTTCACTGGGGTTCAGTCTTAGCAGGACCCAGGGCTTCCCCTTCCACTGGTGCTCTTACTAGGATATTCATTGCTACCTATGAGGTCAGAGTCCAGGGTCAGTCCATGTATAGTCTTTAGGTAGTGGCTTAGTCCCTGGAAGCTCTGGTTGCTTGGCATTGTTGTACATATGGGGTCTCAAGCCCTTCAAGCTCTTCCAGTTCATTCTCTGATTCCTTCAACGGGGTCCCGTTCTCAGTTCAGTGGTTTGCTGCTGGCATTCGCCTCTGTATTTGCTGTATTCTGGCTGTGTCTCTCAGGATCGATCTACATCCGGCTCCTGTCGGTCTGCACTTCTTTGCTTCATCCATCTTGTCTAATTGGGTGGCTGTATATGTATGGGCCACATGTGGGGCAGGCTCTGAATGGGTGTTCCTTCAGTCTCTGTTTTAATCTTTGCCTCTCTCTTCCCTGCCAAGGGTATTCTTGTTCCCCTTTTAAAGAAGGAGTGAAGCCTTCACATTTTTGATCATCCGTCTTGAGTTTCATTTGTTCTAGGCAACTAGGGTAATTCAAGCATTTGGGCTAATAGCCACTTATCAATGAGTGCATACCATGTATGTCTTTCTGTGATTGGGTTAGCTCACTCAGGATGATATTTTCCAGTTCCAACCATTTGCCTCTTAATTTCATAAAAGTTTGTTTTTTGATAGCTGAGTAATATTCCATTGTGTAGATGTACCACATTTTCTGTATCCATTCCTCTGTTGAAGGGCATCTGGGTTCTTTCCAGCTTCTGGCTATTATAAATAAGGCTGCGATGAACATAGTGGAGCACGTGTCTTTTTTATATGTTGGGGCATCTTTTGGGTATATGCCCAAGAGAGGTATAGCTGGATCCTCAGGCAGTTCAATGTCCAATTTTCTGAGAAACCTCCAGACTGATTTCCAGAATGGTTGTACCAGTCTGCAACCCCACCAACAATGGAGGAGTGTTCCTCTTTCTCCACATCCTCGCCAGCATTTGCTGTCACCTGAGTTTTTGATCTTAGCCATTCTCACTGGTGTGAGGTGAAATCTCAGGGTTGTTTTGATTTGCATTTCCCTGATGACTAAAGATGTTGAACATTTCTCATTTCAATTTTTAAAAACAAATTTGTTTGACTTTTATCTGTAATACAATGGCAGCTGGTCTTAAAACACTTTGCATATGGGTTTTGGATATCTTGTCGCTTACATAATATTTTCCTCCTCTGACAAATTAATTATGTCATAAATTTAAACAGGAATACTTAGAAGTGAAACTACCAAAACTACAGATTACTATAATTGAGGGATCTTTCACTGCTTCCATTTTTTTCTGTCTTTTCAAATACTCAATCAAAAAAAAATGTATGAAACTTTCTCAGTTAAACCAACAGGCATTCAGCAATCCTTTTTTTAAGAAAAGTGTATGGCCTTGACTATTTCTGCTTAATACTCACGTTTAAATGAAAGTAAGCCAATCTTAAGCCCCGCTTTCTCCACCCATTTCTGTCTCCCCAGTGCTGGCTTCTTATGAAGATGCTTGGGATTCAATTTTAGATTGCTGAACTTTTATCAACAAAACCTCTCCTTCGTCCTCAATGTTGCCACTTTTATATTAACTCATGGTTTGCATTCAAGTTTTATTTTGGCAAAATATTTTATTCCTTGATTTCTTAGCTCTATCTAGGCATTCTGGGCACATCTTCCAATTCAGTATTAGCTAGGTATTGGTAAATTAAAATCTAGAACTCCGATAACACTCATCCTCATTACATAGGTAAACCTTTACCTCAAGCCTCACAGTGCCCAGAACGGTTTGCAATTTTATCATTGGTATATGAAAGGCTTTCTACCCACACAGAAATGATCGCATCCACACAATTGTCAGATTAGAATATGTTCTTGAAGTCCAGTGGCTAACACTTTCCCAGACTAAAGGACAGTAAGTCACACTCTATTCATTCAAAATTCTCAAAATTCCATTAAGTTAAAAAGTGAATGGAGCATTTTTTTTTCTTTTTTTTTTTTGGAGCTGGGGACCGAACCCAGGGCCTTGCGCTCGCTAGGCAAGCGCTCTACTGCTGAGCTAAATCCCCAACCCCGTGAATGGAGCATTTTAATGACAAATTATTCTCTATAGTTACTAACATGTGCATATTCATACATCAATTAAAATTAATTCAGAAATATTATCCATACTTCCTAAATGCACCCTCAGCATGTCTATTACCAATAACAACTCTTTTGGCAGACATTCATCTATTACAGACACAATTCATTTGCAAATGTGCATAAAACTATTAACCAAGATCCCTCCAGTAGAAATTTTTGCTTAACACCATTCCTAGTAACGGGAAACAATAAGAGCCCATTGCCTTCCTTAGTCCTGACTTGACAGATGTGGTAATTGACAATCGCATAAATGTTAGTTTTCCTCCATGGATTTGGATAGCCTTGGATGCAAGGTGGAGGGACTGCAGCAGATGGTAAGGAAGGCCTCCTTTGGCTTTAGGGTGCATGAACTGTGTACCACTTATCTCATCTAGAAAATGCTAACTATGTGCTTTCTTACAATACTCAAAACCATACATTGATTTTTATGCTCTTTGGATGTTAAGATTGAAAATTTTTACAAGGGCATGAAACCTGCATGGTGAAACTCTGCTGAAGTGATAGCTCGTTTGGATGCTAGTCTCTTTTCTGTGCAACTGTACAGACTTGCGTCAGCTGGACATAATGACTCGTGCCTTTAATACCAGCACTGAGGAGGCAGAAACAGGTAGATTTCAGATTCAAAGCCAGCCTAGTCTACATGTCGTGACAAAGAACACATAGTAAGACCTTATCTTAAAAACAAGCAAACAAAACAGGGGAAACCTTTCATCACTTGTCGATATAATCTATAAAGTCTTGGGTCAAGTCAACATGAACGCTAATTCAGCTGGGTGGCTCCATTTCTCTGCCTCAAGTTCATCCCTTAAGAAAAACTGTGCCTGCATAGAGTTAACAATAACCTCTCCATTTACTAGTACTTTCATTTCTCACTGTTACTTTAACTTGGATGCATCTGCATTAAAGACATCTCATAATTGTATGAGCATTATCTTCATACATTAAAGCATGAGCTTCTTCAGAATGAGGTTCATAATTTATTTTTGTATCTAAAAGCCTACCACATAGAAGATTATTTAAGCAATGGTTAAAGCCAACATTTATAGAGTGTGTGTGGTGTACTAAGTGCATTAAAATAAATATCATGGGGCTGGAGAGATGGCTCAGCAGGTAAGAGCACTGGCAGCTCTTCCTGAGGACTTGGATTCAGTTCCCAGCATCCACATGGCAACTTACAACCATCTGACGACAGTTCCTGGGGATTCAGCACCCTCTTCTGACCTCCAGAGCAGCTCGCACATATGTGGGATACAGACACAAATGCAGGAAAACAGTCAGACACATAAAATAAAATAGTATCATGTTTTCACTCTTATACAAACATTGTGAATAAATACATTTTAATTCTATTGCAGATCAAGGAACTGTCACGGGTGCTGTAACTTACTGAATGTAATAGTCACCTGTGAAGTGGCAGTGTCAGGCTATGAATCTAAAGTGCATAGCTCTAGAGTCTGCATTACTGAAGATTATGTTTACGATTTTACCAGTTTGTTTTCCCCTTTATTTTACCGGTTTATTAGTTCTTATTTATGTCTATTAGTGTTAGATATGGTGCAATAACCAGATCTTTATGTTAATGCACCAATCATCCCCCTCCTTTTCTGATGGCAATGTTTCCAAACTGGGCCTTTAAATCATTCTGTGAGTTATGTGAAATAGAATTGAGTTCCTAAAATACAGCTTTAATTCCATCTGGAAGGGGTTAGATGAGATAAACAATATGAAAAAGATAAAGAGTGCATTTTGGATATTTACCACCAGGAAAAAATATTCAAGGCATATTTTTAGGCATCTTTTTTTTTTTTTAACAGATCTGCACTGATAGAACAAACAAGTTCTCCATGGAAAGCATCTGCTTTGAGATGGCATCTTTCGAAGTTTGCCACTGGACCGAGTAGTCACTAGGTAGCTCAGGATGACCAGGTGCGAACAGTGGAGGAGTGGGGCACAGTAGAAGCTAGACGTGTGTCAAGAAAGGGTTCAAGACTCAGGAGGAGTGAATAACCAGCTCCGTTCCGGGAAGCTCTGAATAGCAATCTCCAGTTCAAGTGCTACTAATGAGATCCAGCAGCGGGCAAACAAGATTAGAAGGCAGTGGGCCAGAGAAATCATTTGGCTAAAGGAGACATTTTACTTCTCTCTTTTTATACAGTTGACTGAATATGTGTATTCTCCCAAAATTCATATGTTAAAATAATAACTAACCCCAAAAGGGCAGTGGTGAGACCTGACTTAGGTCACAAGTAACTAGAATTCTCCTGATTAGAGCACCTCAAAGATCAGTCTAGTTTTCTTTCTGGAAGATAACCTTCACCAGAACACTGGCACACAGACCTCAGACTTTCGCTCTCTAGAACTGTAAGATCTGCGCTTCTCTTAAACCTTCCAGTATGTGGCATTTTTGTTACAGCATCTTGACTTAACGAAGCTCTTTCTTAAGAATAATTGTAAGAATGAAGCATAGCGGGGTAGAAACTACGCTAAACTGAGATGGAAACTAACGTGCCAAACCTTCCAAAGTTTCATTGAAAAGTCAGAAAATTGATCTAATGTGAATTTTTCTTGTTTTCAAAAATACTGCAATTTACTTCTTTAACATAAAACCATGAAAATAAAGCCTAAATTTGCCAAATGAAACATAGCTCAAGGTCAGCTTGGCTCATAGGCCACAAAAGCAACGTTGCAGTAGAGCCTCCAAGCTCTCTTCACATTAGAAAATGGGAGACAACACCCACCTGCAAAGCAAAAACTAGAAACAGAGTTTTCTGGGCCTGACCTAACCATTGTGCTCACTCACTCACAGTCTATGGTTGCTTGCACACAACCTGTACAAGATCAGACCAGTCAGCACTCAGGCGTAGACTGGGAGAGGCTCACAATCTCCCACCCTGAGCTGAGGAAGTATTGATAGTCCAGTGGCTGCTGCTAAAAGGAAGAGCAGGCCAGAGCCAGTTTTTTTTTTTTTTTGAGAGTGTGTCCCCCAATACGTCCCACCTTGCTCCAGTGGATAGCCGCACATCATACATGTGCATATATGAACAGTACATCATACATGTGCATATATGAACAGCACAGTTTTAATCAGTGAGTTATTAGATAAAAGAATTAAGACATGAGGTTGGGAGGGAAATGGGGCAGGTCCAGGAATAGTAAAGAAGTAGGGATAAATCAAAACTGATTGTACATGTTTAGGAGCATCTCAAAGAGGTAATAAAATGTTGCATTAAAAATGGGAAGCAACTACATGAGAAAGCTTTGTTAGTTAGTTGTAGTCAGAAACAAAACTGGGGAGTAGAATTTAGGAAGCTAGAGGAGATAGGGAGAAGGAAATACATCTTAGAGGGAGAAGCCAAAGAAAACCCCCAAAACCAGAAATTTTAATGGGTTATGATCATGGAACAAAAAAACCTAAAATGCACAGAGGGACCTGAGCCAGGAGACTTTTTGTTTTCATTATAGTTGTCCATGCTTTTTTTTTTTTTTTTTTTTTTTTTTGCTATAAACTGAAGCTGGTTGTAGGGGCAAGCTAGCCCACCACTACTGTTTCCACAAGGAAGTCAGTGGAGGCAGTGAGAAAAGGAACTCTTTCCCTATAGGTGTGCTGTGATCCGTGTTAGGGCAGGGGTGGTCTAGCTGACATGCCAGGGAGATTCTCTCGTAAGGGTCCGTGAACTTTCCATTCTAAATAGGAAGCACAGTTTGGAGACTCGGAGGTTAAGCCCTCCTATATTTCAGAGTCTCCCTTGTCTGCCAAGGCTCGAGCATTCCACGAATAAAGCACACTTTGCTATGATACCCACTGGTCCCAAGGAACAACATTCAGGCTGATTCCTCAAATGTCAGTTTGCACAATCTGGCCTCTTTCTTGTGGACCACCCAGTCCTCTTATAATGACTCTACATTGTCTCATTTATTTTCTTCATGGCAGCAGAGGCCCCAATTTCCTTAGTTAAATTTCATTCTCTCCCTCATGCATCTGTTGATTTATTTGTAATTCCCAAGTTCTGTATTAGGCAGTCCAGGATGATGTCTTTGCTCCTCTGTAATCAACTGAATCAACTGAGAAAAGAAGGCAGAATTGATAAACTCTGACTTTTCAACCCTTTTTTAGGAGAGAGAGAGAGAGAGAGAGAGAGAGAGAGAGAGAGAGAGAGAGAGAGAGAGAGAGAAGAAATGATAGGGAAAGGGAATCGAGTTCAAAGGGATCAGAAAGGAAAGGGGAAAAAACGATATGTCCCATGTAGGTAGTTCATTTCTGTCCTTACACTGAGTGTTGTGTAAGAAACGGATGAGAAAACAAGCTTAATGAATTTACCCTATCATTTGGTACAGCTCATGTTATTGCATTATTGTAATGAAAAACACATCAGAGTATGTCTAGACACATGACATACTCCTGGTAGAGAGTTCCCTGCACTTCAAAAAAAATTGTGGTTCAATTTCCTTCTGGGAAATGGTCCAATGGCAACATTTTAGGTTCTTGAAAGGCTCTTAGGAATGGCTGCCTAAGGGGAGGCCACCTCCAAAAAGTAGACTTAACGCACCAGGGAACTGTAAGGGCTGGCAAAGATTTCCATGGGAAAATGGTCAGAGCAGCACGTCCCCCCCTGTAGACACCCAACATCTTCTAATCCACTGATAGGTTCTGCTACGTACAGAGTAGCTGTAGCTGTCTAAATAAAACACCGAGAGGAGCCGATAAACAGACAGAAGTAATAAAATACTTTGTTTTGGTGAGTCTTTGATTTTTTTTTTTAACTCCATATGGATTAAACAAATCCAATTGGTATAACTTTCACCAATGTGTTGATGTAAACCAAATCTATAGCCATTGGAAGTCAGGAAAGGAAAGCAATACGGCCTCCCACAGTACTTTACCTATTACAGGGCAAATGGTGCTGTGTCTGTGCTCTCAGAGAAGAATCAAAAGACTGGGAATTGTCCTAACCCGTGACCACTGTGCTTGGACCGTCATTCTGCTTCTGCAGTGACCACTGTGCTTGGACTGTCATTCTGCTTCTGCAGTGACCACTGTGCTTGGACCGTCATTCTACTTCTGCAGCTCACAGACTTCCATTCTTAAGTGACCAAAGCTGCTAGGCTGCGACATGCAGCCATTTTCAAACCAAAGACTGAAAGAAGCAAAACAAAAAGACCCTCTGTTCAACCCAACTCCTGGAATATCCTGTGATTTTATCGATTTTATCAGTGGAGAGGCAGGAGGAGCTGAAGATTTGAGAGCTATTCAGAAGCTTGCCATGTTACAAGCAACGGGTCAACAAATAATTTTTGCATGCGTAGTCAGTACCATAGCAAGGTCATTAGGCTTCCGGGGAGAACTGAAAACGAACACCAAAGGTGTGTCATTTAAGAAACGAACAATCAAGATTTAAAAGAGAAAAGACACTTACAAAATAATTAGGAAGCATGACATTAAATGTGAAATGTTGAAGTTTCAGATGAACTATGGGCGTCTGAGTCAATGGACTAGAATAACAGCTTCCTTAGCAGAGAGAGGATGTCAGTTGTCTCTCATCCCTAAGTGAACACAGAGAAAGACATAAGGGAGCAAGAAAGCATAGTCCAGGCACCAACTAGGGACCACGCTGTGAAGACAGAGCAAGACGCTGATGGCTGCAGGGTTCCGGAGCTTTCAGCATAACTGGGACCTGTGGAGAAGGGGCAGCCAGCTGAATGCTATGACAGAAGAAACTGGCCTTGTCATAAGCAGCAGCTTGGATGTTGCTAGGCTCAAAACACAAACCACCACTACGTAGTCATCAGACATTAGGACCTGAATAAAAACCAAAGGTTTGGCCTGAAACTACAGCAGTGTGTGTTGCCGAGTATCGCTGTGAACGTCATCTTGAAATGTCAACTTGACTGGATTGAGAAAGCTCTAGGGAAACTCAGTAGCAAAACCTTGCAGTTGAGTGTGTCCCTGAGGGTGTTCAGAGGGCTCTGATGAGTCGGGGTGTGAAGACCGACCTTCCATGTGGGCAGACAGCATCCTGTTGGCTGGAGATGTGGACAGAACAAAACGATCCAGAAAAGATCTCAGCACTGCCCCCTGCTTCCTCCTCTTCTCCCTCTTTCCTCCCTAGAGTCTTAACACATCTCTCGCTTAGACATTGAAAACCCCAGGCTCTCTGGAACTTTGATTCTAGGACTTACACCGGGGGTGGCTTACATTTGGAGGTTTTAGAACTTGACATAAAACGTACACCATGAGTTCTGCATATCTGAGGCTCTCACACTCAGACTGCGCCATGCTGCTGGATATTTCAGGGTCCCCAGCTGCAGACAACCAGTTGTAGGGCTTCTCAGGACCCATAAAAAGTGAAATAATTTTTTTAAAAATTTGACTAATTTTATATGTGTGCTTTTCCTGCATGCATGTCTGTGAACCACATGCATGCAGTGCTCACGGAGGCAAGAAAAAGGAATTGGATCTCCTGTGACTAGAATTATAGGAAGTTGTGAGCCACCCACCACGTACGTGCTAGGAAGAAAACTCCGATTCTCTGCAAAACCAGCTAGTGCTCTCAACCACTGAGCCATCTCCCCAGCTGCCAGTTTTTCTAATAAATCTCTTTTCCTGTATCTATAAACATATCTGTAATGGACTGATTTCCTATTGGTTCTGACACTCTAGAGAATTCCAAATAGGATAATTACCACCTATCTGTTCTAATCCTGGAATTTGTTCAATGCTGCCTTCTCTTTAAATACTTTCCAGCCAATGAGTTGTGAAATTCCAAATATAGCAAACTTATTTCTGTTTGGTAACAAAAACCAAACAAACAAAACACAAACAGATTGTATTCCTTCATGATCATAGCAATTTGGCTACAATTGCCTACACCATGACTAACTAACTGTCTTAGGGGTACCATCATTGTGATAACCAAAAGCAACTTTGGGAGAAAGGGGTATGTTTGGCTTACATTTCTATATAGTATTTGAGAACTGAAAGAAGTCAGGGCAGGAACTCAAGCAGGACCAGACACTGGAGGCAAGAGCTGATACGGAGGCCATAAAGGAGTGCCGCTTACTGGTTTGCTCCCCATAGCTTGCACAGCCTGTTTTCTTATAGAACTCAAGACAAGTAGCCCAGGGCTGATACTACTCACAATAGGCTGGTCACCCCTCAACAATCACTAATTTACAAAGTGCCATAGGCTTGCCTACAGCAGACCTTTGGAGGCGTTTTCTCAATTACGGCTCCCTCTTCTTGGATGACTTTAACGAGTCCAGGTAACATAAAACTAGCAAGCACATCAATATCCCACTAAGCGAATTAAGTCACGAGTGTTTCCTAGTCTTTATATTTTACTAATCACTCTATCTCTTAGCCTATCTCAATTCCATGTTTATAAAGGAATCTCTTTCTGCAAATAATTATTAGATATTTATATGATGGACAACAAACTAAACAAGGCGACGCCAAGGTAAAGCGCCAATTCCCCAAAGAACACGGGGAATTGTTCTCAAGGAATTTGTCACCCCACCTACCTGAAAACACTGGAAAGCAAAATCAGCCATACAGTATATTTGTACGTACACAGTATACACATATGAACCAGCGAGCATCAGAGAATTCTGACTTATAATCCTTTGAAGGAAGGATTTGTTCAAAGAACTCTTAATGGGAGAGGTGATGCCAAAATTGGACTTGAGAGCTAGATAAAGATCTGAGAAGCGGGGGGGGGGGGGGGCCAGAATGCCGAACATAGATATTCTACTAGGGGAAAATGTGGTAGCCTACCTAGGTCATCGAGAAGAAGACTTTCCACTTGAAATAACATTGAATGAAGTATCAAAAAATATTCTTAAGCCTATTGGAAAACTGACAGAATAACCAAGCTCAAGAAACTGAAGCAGAACTCTGAGAAACAAACTTAGACACTGTTGTCATGGATGCAACATAGGGGAAAAATGCAAACGGTTTACAACAGGGGAAATAGAAATTGAAGTTCTGGTCCAACAAGGTGAAAAGAAATAGAAGAACTTTCCAACAAAAAAAATTTTTTCTTCAAATGATCACACAGTAAATTCACTCCATCACATTCCCAATCCCATGGTGAGTCTAAGGACGGTTGGCTATGAGGGAGGGAGTAGAGATAAAAGTGCCCAGAAGCCTGACTAGATAGTGGCCCTTGAGCTTCAGACAAAATTTACATCACTGAGAACAGACAATACATAACAAGAATCCTAACAACAGCGACACACACAAACTGATCTTTACAACCTCGAACACTGTCATTGACAAACGTTCTTAAATTCCACCAACTAAAGATGTTAAAGGGAGCAGGGGGTGAAATCTAAAAGGAAAGAAAACTATACAAATGTGTCCCTGCTGAACACATTTGAAAAGAACTGAATGCATGCTTTAGAGTTAAAAGATAAATTAAGTTAAAAGTGGTTTTGGCAATAATTGAGGTATCACATGTAACAGAGAAGCAGCTTCACTGAATAATAGATAAATCAAACAAAATGGAAGATTCCATGGAGAAGGATATTCCTGAGATCACAAAATGTTACAACCAAGGTGGGTGGGATTTAATGATATATTGGAGAAATAATATGACCTAGATGTTTGATCAAAATTCATATAATCACTTTAAGACATAATGTGCTTTAAAAAAAAAAAAGGATATGATATCACCAATCCATCTTCGTATGAAGACCAATCTATCCAGAATTTTCTGTTTAAAAGGCCCCAGGGCAGGGGCTATTGTCTTTCTAAATGCAAATATCATAAAAGGTGAAAAACAAGGCTTGGACAGTGTTCCAGATCTGAAGAGGGTTGAAAGAATGAGAGTTGCCTGAAATACCTGACAGCTGTGTAAGCGCATGGTGCTTGAGGAAAAAGAAATATGACCAAAACCAAGATGTAGTTGACTGAAAATATAGCATATGAGTGATGCCAGCTGTTACACAAAAGCCTTCTAGGAACACACTTTGAATGGCTACTTTTAGCATGCAAAAATGTGTTGACATTGATACCTATAATATATATATATATCCATAGTTATATGAAATATTTTGTTCTTCAGAAATAAACATCGGAAGTCATGGATAAGGAGATATATATATATATGATTCATAATGATTCATTTAAAAGATTACATTTATCTACTCATATCCATATGTACATATATAAAATTATGTGATTATACATATCTAAAAGGAAATTGGAAAAATGAAGTAAAGAATTGGTAAAAGGTGGATCTGGGAAAAGGTTCAGAAGTGTTCATCGTATTGCTTATATTTTAAAAACAACCTATAAGTTTAAAATTCTTCAAAATATTTCTAAATGAAATGAGTTTTTTTTTAAAAGACTTGATGGATGGGTTCAACTGCATTCTGGATATAAATGAAGGAAAAAACAGTGCAATAAAAATAACATAGGGGGAGAGGAAAAAATAACACAAAAGAAATTATTCAAAGTTCCAGACAATGAGGAAAATGCGATATAACGATAGATTAGAGTTCAGGGGCTGAGGAGTGAGGTTAATAAATATTTAGCCAAGCTTCCAGGAGAAGAGGAGGAAAAATAATGGATCAGGACCAGAAATAAAATATGAAGAGCTGACTAACAATAGTTTAGAACCAATGGAATGAAAGCCATGGATCACAAATTCCCAGGAGTCCCAGTGACACTGTAAATAAAGACAGCAAACTAAACCGGCTTGTCACTTACATCATGACAAAAGTACACCACAGAAACGGTGAAGGCAGGTAGAGGTAAGGGGGACAAATTACCTCTTGAACGACACATATTTGACATAAAGGAGCTGCCAACTTACAATTCTACTGCATCACCCCACCCCCACCCACCCAAAGCACATACTTACACACACATAATATAGAACACCCTTAATATAAAAACGTTCCTGGAAAAGTATAGGGATGTTCCCAGCATCAGACAGCAAGTACAGCATTTCAGAGAAGAAGCAAAGTGATCCCAGATGGACAGTCTGAGCTGTAGGGAGGAATGACAGGCAGTGCTACCACCATGTGAGTGAAACCATGAGGAAAAACAGAGACACAGGAAGAGCGTGAGAATTCAGACCATTAGTCTCTCAACCTGACCAAGTGCAAAAAGTAAAGCTAGGCATGTGTATAGAGACGCATTTACTTGTGAATATATTATGTTTTATAACCTGTATGCATAAAGTAAAATTTCCAGAGTGTTATTGTAATTATATGATTAGAACACCTGGCACATTCACCACAATCTAAGTGACTGCTCTGTAATAGTGTGTTGGTGAACTCTGACTGGCATACCAACTGTTCTTGTAGAGAAGGTAGAGCATGAGGATGCCCATTGGTTTTTGTGATAACTATGACTGTTTTTAGACCACAACAGAGATGAGAAACTGTGGCAGAGCTGGGGCAATGGTACAGGTCCTTTACAGGGAAAACTTGTCAGCCCTTGAACTTGAACACAGGTTGAGCACAGGGGAATAAAGAGTTCCTTTGTCACCAGCATTATTCTGTGAATATGCAAACAGTGGATGCTTTGGAAAGACCTTAGGCAAGGAAGAAGTAACTCAGGCAGGGAGACAGGTAAGGAGAATAAACAGGAACCTGACGGGATGCAAATTAAGTGTGTGTGTGTGTGTGTGTGTGTGTGTGTGTGTGTGTGTGTCTTTGTGTCTGTGTGTCTGTGTGTATATATGTCTGTCTGTCTGTCTGTCTGTCTGTCTGTCTGTGTCAACTACAGGTGCTGAGGGTACCTGGAAGAGAATGGGGGACAAGAGATGCAAAGAAGGATGCCAAGACAAGAGTCTGATCAAGACGACAATTTTATTTTTTCCCAAGGCTGAATTTATACCATAACAGGGGTAGCAAAGGGAGGGGGGAAGTAAGAAACATTTATGCAGGCCAAGGACACAGTATTCGTGTGGTCAGGGAATTGACTGACATTAACAGGATGCTAGAAAGGTTACAGGTTTGTCATATTATTAGTCAGCAGGATGTTGGTTTTTCAGAAAGGTTACAGGTCATCATATTGAGTATCTTGACGTCAGATGTATTTCTCAGCAAGGTCACAACTTTATCATATCATTATTCATCCTGACCACCAGATTTGTATTAGTCTTCTGCAGCTGGCTGGGGATTTTCCATGAACCCAGTCATACTTAACTCTAACCATAATAATAGCATCAATAGTGGAGGGTTTAAGGGCATCGCTCCCAACATGTGTGTATGTGTGTGTGACAGAGACAGAGACAGAGAGACAGAGAGAGACAGAGAGAGGTGGCAAAATGCTTTCCAATTCTGAGACTCTTTTCTTTTCCAATAAGGTGGGAATGATAACTCACTTGGAGCTCTTTGTGGGTAAGATCCAACCATGGACAATACAATGTTTCTTATATTCTAGAAACACAACAATACTTTGTGGTTTGATAATTGTAATTGAAAATGTTCATGAAATGAATATCTTAGAAAGTTTTATGTGTGTTTTCTTCCTTAGCTTTTGTTACTCTTTGATATTAAGACTGTATCATTTGCAAGTGTACACTTAGTTATATAAAAAATCATTTCCTATCTACATTTCAATGTGATTTAATTGTTAATAAATTGAAACCTATTTTAGGTTTTAAAATGCTTCCAGATGCTGGTAATTAAGTATAATTCCATGGCCTGTTCAGTTACAAAAGTGAGGGATGCATGGTTCAGACATGATGCCTTATTAGTGTCTAACACGCATGCCCCGTGTATCATACATTAGAAAGGCTATAAATATGATGCAAAAAGACCTGAGGTAAAATCTCATCTTCTAGTTCTTGAGACATGCAAAATACTATGAACTAGCTAAAAGGAATTATTTGTTTAAAGGCTAACATAGTCATTTTTACTATATATGATATAAAAATATATGAGGATATTAATTCATTCTTTTCATATTTGACATTATAGTTTTCAAGAGCACCATATCTGCAACCACAAAATATTGAAAACATAACGGCTCTGCAAAGCTACAGAGTACTAGGCAGGAAGGCAAGGGCCATCCATGTTGACAATGGATTATTCCCTCGTAGTTTTATAGTTCCCTCTCCCTCGTGTGTATACAAATACATGTTTACGCATGCATGTGGAGATGTCCTTTTAAAACATGCCAACACACTCGTGAAAGAGAGACTATTATTATCATCCATGAAAAGAGGAGGTGCGAGGCAGCACCACATGCATCCTAATAGAACGGCTTCAGGCGGTCTGACTTTAAATTACTTGCAGCCTTCTCAGTTGAGAACAGAAGTAAATCATGCAAGGAACTAATTCATACTGGGAGAGACAACAAAGAATACCAATAAAATTTATTTGTAAAAAAAAAATTACTACAAAAATATTTCTACCACATTTCCAGTTTTGTTTTAAATAAAAGAATAGAGGCCCTTTTCCAGGAACATTTTAAAAGGATATAACTTAAAGGAAACTGTTATTTCTGTTTTTTTTTAAATATATATATTACTGGGTCCCATTTATTACACATTAATTTGGAGACAAAACCCTGGTCATTTGTGCTTAAAAAAAAAAGTTTGACACAAGCAACATGGCGGTCCCTGGAAGAAAGAATCCCTAATCCTGCTTGCGCTCAACACACTGTACATTGCTCTTCAGATAACAAAGATCAGATGGCCTGGACCACTGGGAAGGTTTGCGCTCCATGGAGGCTCTGCACACCAGTGCTGCAGCACCCACAAGGCAGCTGATTTCTCCAGAATCTGAGTAATACAAAGGACTCAGTTTTTCCACATTTTAGCAGTTGCCTTCCTGGCCTAATCAGACTCTAATATATCTGACTCGGGCTCGTTCACCTTCTTTCGATGGGCACATCAAGGGACATGTGATGGAAGATTAGGGCTGACCTCCTTTAAGTGTGTGGAATACCCAAGATGTCACTGTCTCCTCTGTCTGCTATCCACGAGCTTATCTACACTTTTAATAAATCTCTTTATGTTTTCAATCTGTGCCACATCCTGGGATAATGCATTCCACAAGTTTCTGCTCATTGTAGAACTCGTTTAAGCTTCTGAGAGTGCCCTGAGTCCTAGTATATCCGGATTTAATAAATAAGAAAGCATAGTTTCCATAATTTTATAGATTTTATTCATATCCCCTTTCTCAGCCTTCTTCCTTTGTAAATAGAGCTCTCTTCTTTTTATGCTACACTCAGAAAAATGTTTAATAAAGAAATTCACCAACTTAGGCTAATTAATCAGTATAGAGCCTACTTTCCTGTTCATGTTAGTTAACTTTCTCTGGACTCTTACTTTAATCATGTCTTCGTTGAGGGTTGCTTACCAGAACTGTACATCATGTTCCTGGGACAGGGCATAATGAGTATAAAGAAAGATTGTTTATTCTAAAACAATTTCTAAGCAGGCCTGGAAATGATTAAGATACTTGAGGAATCACCACATACACCAAAATCAAGAAGGGCTTCGGGTGAAATTGTGCTTGTCAATAAAGACAGAGTACAGAAGTGAGAAGCAAGCTGCTCCTGTGAGGTTCATCTCCTCCTAATCCAGGGCTGTCTTCCTCATGGGACAAGCTGCCACATCAACATTTCTAGGGTAAAGCTTCTTCATATGAGGCCCAAAAATGGATTTCTTTGGAGGCAGAATAAACTTGGAATCGAGATACTTTTGTGAGACAGGTTAAGGTAC
Organism: Rattus rattus; assembly: GCF_011064425.1. Classification (NCBI taxonomy): domain Eukaryota; kingdom Metazoa; phylum Chordata; class Mammalia; order Rodentia; family Muridae; genus Rattus; species Rattus rattus. The sequence continues at coordinate 70,461,436 of NC_046160.1, forward strand.
AGTGACAGGACGAAGAACTAGGATATCTGTCAATTTGTGCTCACATTAAGCCACATTCCAAAGTGATTACCCAGCTACAAGAACTCCAACAGATCTTCAAGGATGTAAATCCCCTGGAAAGCTAACTCAGAAGGTTTCTTGGCAAGTATAGAATCAAAGCAAAGATGTTTACGTGGTGTTGATGCAAATGGAAAAGCATGCTAAATTAATCCTATGGAAGAATACAAAACATCAGAGCGATTCCAAAAACACCGTGTCCATTAGACACAACTTTTCAGAGATCTTGAAAATGATGGATAAACAGCTATAAGTTATTAATTTTTATTCTTTTCTAGAATATACTCAATAGAGACAATGTCTTTGCCCATGTCTTTATACAGAACGTGATTGGCTCACTCGTAACCATTTTTAGGTTCCCTTATTCCTTAAAGATTTTACAAATGAAACTAACCCAGAGCCAGAATGAAACTTCAGTACATTTTTCTTAGCATTTTGTATTTTTGGTAAACATTACGAATTAGGTCTAGTTAAGCAATGGGAAAAAATATCTGGTACATGCAGAGGTCCGAATACAATTAGAATGTTTCACCTTTCTTAAATAAAAATTCCAGGGATACATTATGGTTACCCAAAGCAAAATAGAAAAATACCTAAACTTGAGCTCCCAAATGCCTTTTCAAGAGTTCTACTTTTTCAACTAATTTTTATTTCCTCAACTCTAAAATACCACTATCCATCAAGTGTGCCATTATTTTTAATGTGTCGCTAAAAGAGAAAAATATTCTACTAATTAATTTCAAGGCTGCTAAAATCAGTAAATACAACATGACTTCAGAGATGTCAAAGTGTTATATACTTTGAAGATACAATGCTTTCATTCTTAGAATATTTTTCTTGAATTCTGAGAGCCTGTTTCACCCAGGTGTCCTTGCTGTGGTTGGCATACACCTTTGGGCCCTCCCAAAGGCAAATTCTAATCAGCAAGTGTCACGAAGTTATCTCGAGGTCAGGTACAATCTCACACTCCAGTCCAAAGTTGGGAGTAAACAGGGCCTTGTTTGAACTAAGGCCTCTGGAGTACCGCAAACCAAAGAGGCATAGTCGTAAGAAAAATCTCAATTACAGCACCGAGAAACAGAATCAGGAGAGAGCTAACAAGCTTAATAAGAAGCTGCTAGTTAGAAAATGGTCCTTTCGGCTACACACGCAGGAATGGGTTGACCCAGCTACAGTGGCATGTGGCATCTTTATTGGCCAAAGGAATGATTGGCAGCAATGATAAAAATACTGATGCCTATGTAGCCACTTTGCCCCGAGACAAAGTGTCGTCACTCTTGGTTGGTCCCCTGAAACACTCATCACTCCCTGATCCTGCCACCTAAGTTCTTTCTTCCTGCCATTCCTGAAGTCAACAGGCTCTCCTCTCTTCGCCCAGGTTAATTTCCTGCCACAGGCACTTTGGCGTCAGGTCAAGAAAAAGTGCTGACTTGCCATCTTTGGACACAACCAATGCCGCCTTCCTGTGAGTTTTATTGCTCCTTAACTGACCACAGAATTTAACTATTTCTCAGATTTCCTGTATTCTTCAAACATATCCGTGGTGAAAAACAAAGCAAAATAAAACAAAAACAAAAAACTTCTTCCCCTTTTCCACAGGGAGGAAAAAAATCAGTTTGTGTACATGATATAACATGATAGAAATTCCTAGTAATAGGCCTAGAAACCCCTCTAATCAATCCTATCTGGAACCAGGTCCGACAAGACCCAGTCTTGACCTTCCCAGAATGGTGCTCATCTTTACCTGATTCCATCAGGTTGTGCTTAGACTAGAAAATACAGAGGGGAAAAAGAGTTTCACTGTATAACTGCACAGAGATAGACAAACACTTCCACTTCCTCCAATGCATTCACAATAAAATAATCCAATTGTGGTGAAAAGAAAAACTGTTGTGTTCTACAACAAGAAGGCTGTTCCTGATGAGTTAGTACTGGTCTAGGGTTGAAACTACTGCTGTCTGGGTTTCATGATATACAACATCACACTACTGGGTGAAAACGAGGCAGGGCAGCTCTCCAGAAGGAGCTAAAAATAAGTAACTTGATATCCTTCCCATCCTCCTCCATCCCCTACAGATGTTCTTCACCACCTTTTCAGCCTCCCTTAAAGCCTGGGCTTTCTTTTGATCTTAACTGTCAGTGATACTTTATTTCGTCATTTCTGTTTACAATCGACACTCTGGAGGTCCACATTTAACATCCTCGAGCCTCCTGCACACTGAGCTGTCTAAATGAACCTTTGTGAGCTGGTGCTGTCCAGTTTCACAACCATCTCCTTGCACACAATGCCGCTTGGGAAAACCAAGTCCTCAGAGGCGGAATCACTCGCAGGAGTCAGGCTGTGACTTTCGGGACATGTTTTCAAGCTGGCTTAAGCTACTACAAACATAAAAACTAAAATAAAAACTACACGTGTTCCCCCAGCTCACACACTGGCAAACTTGGAGTCTCTGCAAAGGTTTTCAGCTGAAGAACTTGCCGCCGTGATCGCTTCCCCACCACTAGCAACTCTAATTTCGTCGGCGGCTGTGCTGTCGAGTTTTCACAGCTGTATCTCGAGGTCTGCGTTCGTCTCTAGCTTATGCTGCACCCGGCAGATGCCGACCCAACCTGTCTGGCTCGTTGCTCTTGAGCTCCATGTTCTCGGCACCTGAGCTGAGCGTGGCTCTGTCCTTATGGGGCACTGGCTTACAAAGAGGCACGCCTCTTCCTTTGCCAACTGTAACACTTGCCTTCTGCCCTTCCAACTTGGTTCAGCCCATGGAACTTGCCCACAAGATTAGGAAGGCAAAGGGAATTGCAGGGCTGGCTATTCATTTTCCCAGCATCCACTTCTCCAAGCACAGTTTTGGGCTTAGTGCCCATCATTAAGGCCACATATCCTAGAAGGCAGACTGCTCCTCTCACTTTAGCAATGACCATGAGTGGTTGGTACCAGTTCCTATTGTCAGGTCCTGGATGCTCTATACTCTCTGGTTAGTTCTTTATCTTCCTCGGCTTCGGCCACAATTCTTCCTCACCTTTGCTTCTCAGTGTGCCATCTGGTACGCCTTTCCACCAATACTACTCTACAGTTTCAGTTTCTGAGTATTTCCTTTCTCTTACTGTGGCTTAGTTATTTGAATGGTTGTTGCAAGACTCTCTCTCTCTCTCTCTCTCTCTCTCTCTCTCTCTCTCTCTGTCATTTTGAATTTTGTAAGCTATTTTAAACGCCGCTTTAATTAAGTCAGAAAAACAAATTAGATTTTTTCTCCACCTAAATTTTATTCACCTTTGAAGATTTAAATTATTGCATAGAAACAAAATTTCACTTAAATTTAAAAGACAATTACATCCGTACAATATTAACAATAGATATTGTATTATATGAAGAAGCAATTGTTAAGTATCAAACTGTTAGCAGCATGTCAAATCGTGGAAGGGGCTCACTGAGGACCTTACCTTTTTTTATAGTACAGTGTTCACATTTTTTCATGAATTTTCACTTATGTATAAGAGAAAGAGAGACATACATTTAAAAAAAATAAAGAGATGACATTTTAGATTATCTTTGTTTTCCCATGTCCACATGGTGTTTGAATGAATGTACAGATTTAAGATATATAGGGTGGTAATTTGATTATTGAGTCATATGTTACCCAGCTGAATGAATGTAATAACAGACAGATGATAGTTTATGTTGCTGATATGAACTGATTTCCCTTGTTCCATATTTTAGCAGCCAGTCATTTCCACAATTGGTTTAGACCCTGGGAGGGTACTCTGCAGGGATGCAGTTTTGAGCCTGGGACATTCTCTCACACCTGGAAGACATTCAGTGACTGCACATGATGGGGCTACTGGAGAAGGGAAAGATGGGCAGCCGCCTTGAAGCCAGACTTCTGCGGCTCTGAGGTAGCGAGCACCTTATTCTGGCAGTAAGAATTCCCACGAGCTATTCAGGCAGTGAGTCTAGAATGCAAACTCAAGACTACAGCTCATTTGAAATAGCATTGCTTTCTAGAGACCACATTGTAAGGCATCCTAAAGTTTGATTAAAGAGAATGAAAGCTAGGGAAAAGTCCACACTACTATCCCTACTGGCAAACTTGGTAGCAATTTTCTTAAGAATAAACTACAAAGACTAATAAAACAAGTTCTTGCTTTTGCAGAGAAAACAGCACGAAATATAAAACTAAGGGTCAAGTGTGTGAATGATGAAATATAAGGTCTTACACTAGCCTGTTTAAAATTAGGCTCCAAAGATCTAATCAAATGGACTGAGAAGTGACTCGGGCACTGTAAGCAATTTCAGGACAGCAGCAACATACTCTCTAGCAAATACAGTCAGTCCTTTCACTATATTGAGCTATGATTTAGTCTCTAACTTAAGCATGCATTGATGGTTTTCCTTTTAGAAAAGATGCTATCAGCAAAACAAACAGAGGATCTCGTGTTGCTTCAAAGCTTATTTATAATGCTCTTTTAAAAATTCAATGGAAACAAAAAGTAATGTCTTGATTTTCAAAACTTCACATCTGTTTTTACTTACTTTTCGGCATTATAAAGTTCTCTGTGTTTTAACTGAGTTCCTTTTCTTTCCCTTTGCCTATGTCTTTACTTGACTGTCTTCACAGTAAGTTATAGAGAGAGACACAAACTGTAACCACATGAAAATGTCTAGAACATAAAGAATAAGGTCTGGAGCGTATGACCTAGAACATGTCAGGCCCCTCAGGAGAAAGATAAGAAGTGGGAGGAACAGACCCCTCTGTGAAAGTACGCACGCCCTTCCGTGATCTCTACACTGTGACACTGGATTGTTGAACTTAAACTCATAGACACTACAAAATATTTCCTGATGAATTAAAGGGATGTTTGCATATATGTATATACGTGAGTTTGTTTGTGAACTTTGTCTAACTCCAAAAGGAATATTAACATTATGGTCGTCCATAAATCCCCATTAGCGTGACGAGAGAAGATAGCATATTACAATCTGCTGGTAACAGGGGCCTCCATTGCGTGGGGCTTTTGTTTTCTTTCTTTCTAAATCAAAAGACTTAAATGCAAATATATTTTAGATACTTTCCTATACTTAGTAAGAGTTGCCTATAAAATATCAATGTCCAAGTACTTGTTAGGGCACAGTTGTGTTGTTCTCTGGCCTCTCGTGTGCATTTATTTCATTAAAATGCTGCCTTAGAGATTAGATATTGGAAACCATTTCTTCTGTTAGGCTTCCTGATGTTGTCAGCAGGAGTGAGTAGGTGAAGAAGACAGATGATAAACTGATCATCATGCAAACGAGTCTGCTCAGGACTTTCTTGGAGATTTTGAGATGCTTTGCATTTTTCTTTGTGGCTTCTTGTGGGACTCGCTTAAAGCCAGATGATTTGTGGTTAATATACAAAAGGGGGGAGGGAGGAAAAGTGGGAAGAACGTGGTCTTTACAGAGCACACTCCTGCCGTTTACCATTGGGTTAGCTGACATTCATTCCTTCACCTCCCCAGCTAGGCAAACCTCAAAATTCTTGATAGCCAGATTTCTAAAACTATGTAAACCACATTATCTCCCCAGAGGGGAAACAAAAACAAAACCGGATGATTTGCCTGGCTGAGGAAGGGGGAGAGCCTCGCTTCCATCACACCAACAATCGTGATTGTGTGGGCACAGACGTGTCCCCAACACAGAGGGTGGCATTGCCGCTTAGAAGTCCAATCTGCACAGTTAACGAAGAGCACCTTGGGAGATGTTAAACCTGCTTCTGCCACACACCTGTGAGCTTAAGGTGGGAGGAGACTACGGATCCTTCTCTGCCAAGGAGTTACCGAAAGAGAAAGATACTGGAAGTCAGAGGACACAAGGAGTGGAAAAGAACCAGGCTCTTCCTGGCCAATTCTGACTCTTGGCAACACTCCCTCTTGTGGTTGCTTTGATTGTATACTGGATTTTTTTTTTTCTCATAGGTTATTTGGTGCCTTATTTTTCTTTATTTTCTATTTTTCTCATTGCATGCCTTTAAATGTTTTAAAATCAATTTAACCACATGATTTGGAATTTGTATGACAACTTGATGGAGGGTGGAAATCTATTCTGCAAGAAGCCAAGGTTAGGCCCACAAGTCTTCTTTACACACACACACACACACACACACACACCCACACACACACACACACACACACACACACACACACACTGACCATCTCCCTCCTTTTGCTTCAGCTCTCAGTCCAGATCTGCTGACATCTAAAACTAATTGTCTGTTTAATCTAATTGGTAGCTACTAAGCCCCTAAACATGTCATGTCCTGAACTAAACGGTGCCCTCCTTCCCTGCCTTTCTCCCAATTCCAAGCTTTCTCCCCGTGTTTCTTATCTGCTCCATCCACGTGTCTGACTAATTAATCCAAGAATTACCGACTCCATTGCCTTGTCTAGCCAAAGACTAGTCCTATCGATCGTCTTTCTTAGTATCACTTTCATTTGTATGTATCTGTATTTCCACTCAATAACCATGACCCTAATTCATGGATATTTTTGTTATTGAGCCATCATCTTGACCACGTTCACCATCTTTTCTCCCATCTGATCTATTTTTCCTACTATACACTTGGAGCTTCCCTCATTGGAGTAATCCTCAAACATTAGTGACGTTCTAACTTCAAGCCTTCAGTACTTTTTCTTAGCTTCATAATAAGTGTCAAACATCTGACTATGACATAACTGTGACATTGCCTAACTGTGCTCCTTCTCCAGAGTTGAGGTTGTGACTTTTCATCCATACTTCTTTCAGTCCTTAGAAAACATCAAATACTTCAACTAAAACTCTGTTCTCACTGCCTATCTCCAATGTTATGATGCATTTCATAGTAATATAAACAGTTTTATGTTTATTATAAATATTCATATGCATATATAAATATATGTTTTACTTATGAATATATTTTATTTTTCCTGGCATTCTTACGTTGACACCTTCTCCTAAGGTTTCATTAAGAGGAATCTTATTAGAGATACAGCCTTCAGAAGCTGTCTACGTCAGAGGGGTAAAGTCCTCATATCAGAGAGGTAAAGAGTGACTTGTAAAAGACCCCAGAGAACTATGTTAGCCCATACCAGAATGTGAGATAGTGAGAAGGAGCCACTACCATCCCTGTCAAACACCAAGTCTGCCAGTGCCACCGTCTTAACTTTCTAATCTCTAAAGTGTAGAAAAGAACACACACACAAGAGGGGGGGGAGAGGTGGGAGAGAGAGAGAGAGGGAGGGAGGGAGGGAGAGAGTCGTTTGTGGCATTGTCTTGTAACAGCCATACTTGAAAAAAAAAAAAAGTAATGCGAAAACTTGTCGTTCTTTGCCCTAAAGTTGATCAAGTACCAGAAATCCTTGCAATTGCACTAACTTTTAGTGTTCTCAATCAGTATATACTATTGTAACTGGATAGTATTTTCTGCTAACCTAAGAGTAGGGACCACGTTAATCTTATTGACCTCTAGTCCACTGCAGTTAATATCTAATAACTACTAATTAAACAGGAGAAAGTGTTTGCTAATCATTCCTTTCTTTACCAACAAGACAGCCCACATGGTCTGTTGTATAATTATCAGTGGTTGAATCACTCAACACCGAGCAGCTGTGAGCCAACCCAGAGAGAAACTGAATCTGGCTGTACCAAAGCATCTTGCCAAATTTATAAGCCTCACCAGATCTAGTAAGTTAACGGGAAGGTGGCAAGTCAATTTCCATGCTCAATAAGAAGCTTGGTTTTGAGGCTATAGCTAAAAGATTGGGCAACGATGTGCAGAGCCTCTCTCTCTGCCTATTTATCCAGGATTTTTTGAGTTTCAAGACATGTAGGAGGATATTAAAAGTGCTACAAAGCTGTAAGAATATTTTACAAGCTCTTGATTTTCTCATTCTGAAGATGCTTATACTATTGACACTGACAAGATTTCTAGCCAAAATCTTTTAAGAACTCTTCTAAACCTTACTTGGGAGCATGAGCAAATGGCCTATTTTATCTCATTTAATCCTTGAAAATGTCTCTTTTTTTTTTGCTGTATTTATTTATTAGTCTTTTAAAAGTATTATTAGTATTTTCTTTTTTTTTTTTTTTCTTTTTTTTTTTTATTATTATTAACTTGAGTATTTCTTATATACATTTCGAGTGTTATTCCATTTCCCGGTTTCCAAGACAAACATCACCCTCCCCCCCCCTTCCTTATGGGTGTTCCTCCCACCCCTCCCCCATTGCTGCCCTCCTCCCCAACAGTCTAGTTCACTAGGGGTTCAGTCTTAGCAGGACCCAGGGCTTCCCCTTCCACTGGTGCTCTTACTAGGATATTCATTGCAACCTCTGAGGTCAGAGTCCAGGGTCAGTCCATGTATAGTCTTTGGGTAGTGGCTTAGTCCCTGAAACTCTGGTTGGTTGGCATTGCTGTACATATGGGGTCTCGAGCTCCTTCAAGCTCTTCCAGTTCTTTCTCTGATTCCTTCAACAGGGTCCTGTTCTCAGTTCAGTGGTTTCCTGCTGGCATACGCCTCTGTATTTGCTGTATTCTGGCTGTGTCTCTCAGGAATGATCTGCATTCACATTTTGATCATCCGTCTTGAGTTTCATTTGTTCTAGGCATCTAGGGTAATTCAAGCATTTGGGCTAATAGCCACTTATCAATGAGTGCATACCAAGTATGTCTTTCTGTGATTGGGTTAGCTCACTCAGGATGATAGTTTCCAGTTCCAACCATTTGCCTACGAATTTCACAAAGTCATTGTTTTTGATAGCTGAGTAATATTCCATTGTGTAGATGTACCACATTTTCTGTATCCATTCCTCTGTTGAAGGGCATCTGGGTTCTTTCCACCTTCTGGCTATTATAAATAAGGCTGCGATGAACATAGTGGAGCACGTGTCTTTTTTATATGTTGGGGCATCTTTTGGGTATATGCCCAGGAGAGGTATAGCTGGATCCTCAGGCAGTTCAATGTCCAATTTTCTGAGGAACCTCCAGACTGATTTCCAGAATGGTTGTAGCAGTCTGCAACCCCACCAACAATGGAGGAGTGTTCCCCTTTCTCCACATCCTCGCCAGCATTTGCTGTCACCTGAGTTTTTGATCTTAGCCATTCTCACTGGTGTGAGGTGAAATCTCAGGGTTGTTTTGATTTGCATTTCCCTTATGACTAACGATGTTGAACATTTCTTTAGGTGTTTCTCAGCCATTCGGCATTCCTCAGCTGTGAATTCTCTGTTTAGCTCTGAACCCCATTTTTAATAGGGTTATTTGTCTCCCCTGCTGTCTAACTTCTTCAGTTCTTTGTATATTTTTGGATATAAGGCCTCTATCTGTTGTAGGATTGGTAAAGATCTTTTCCCAATCTGTTGGTTGCCGTTTGTCCTAACCACAGTGTCCTTTTGCCTTACAGAAGCTTTGCAGTTTTATGAGATCCCATTTGTCGATTCTTGATCTTAGAGCATAAGCCATGGGTGTTTTGTTCAGGAAATTTTTCCAGTGCCCATGTGTTCCAAATGCTTCCTAGTTTTTCTTCTATTAGTTTGAGTGTATCTGGTTTGATGTGGAGGTCCTTGATCCACTTGGACTTAAGCTTTGTACAGGGTGATAAGCATGGATCGATCTGCATTCTTCTACATGTTGACCTCCAGTTGAACCAGCACCATTTGCTGAAAATGCTATCTTTTTCCATTGGATGGTTTTGGCTCCTTTGTCAAAAATCAAGTGACCATAGGTGTGTGGGTTCATTTCTGGGTCTTCAATTCTGTTCCATTGGTCTATCTGTCTGTCTCTGTACCAATACCATGCAGTTTTTATCACTATTGCTCTGTAATACTGCTTGAGATCTGGGATAGTGATTCCCCCTGAAGTCCTTTTATTGTTGAGGATAGTTTTAGCTATCCTGGGTTTTTTGTTATTCCAGATGAATTTGCAAATTGTTCTGTCTAACTCTTTGAAGAATTGGATTGGTATTTTGATGGGGATTGCATTGAATCTGTAGATCGCTTTTGGTAGAATGGCCATTTTTACTATATTAATCCTGCCAATCCATGAGCATGAGAGATCTTTCCATCTTCTGAGATCTTCTTCAATTTCTTTCTTCAGAGTCTTGAAGTTCTTATTGTACAGATCTTTCCCTTGCTTGGTTAAAGTCACACCGAGGTACTTTATATTATTTGGATCTATTATGAAGGGTGTCGTTTCCCTAATTTCTTTCTCGGCCTGTTTCTCTTTTGTGTAGAGGAAGGCTACTGATTTCTTTGAGTTAATTTTATACCCAGCCACTTTGCTGAAGTTGTTTATCAGCTTTAGTAGTTCTCTGGTGGAACTTTTGGGATCACTTAAATATACTATCATATCATCTGCAAATAGTGATATTTTGACTTCTTTTTTTCCGATCTGTATCCCCTTGACCTCCTTTTTTGTTGTCTGATTGCTCTGGCTAGAACTTCAAGAACTATATTGAATAAGTAGGGAGAGTGGGCAGCCTTGTCTAGTCCCTGATTTTAGTGGGATTGCTTCAAGTTTCTCTCCATTTAGTTTAATGTTAGCAACTGGTTTGCTGTATATGGCTTTTACTATGTTTAGGTATGGGCCTTGAATTCCTATTCTTTCCAGGACTTTTATCATGAAGGGGTGTTGAATTTTTGTCAAATGCTTTCTCAGCATCTAATGAAATGATCATGTGGTTTTGTTCTTTCAGTTTGTTTATATAATGGATCCGTTGATGGTTTCCATTATATTAAACCATCCCTGCATGCCTGGAATGAAGCCTACTTGATCATGGTGAATGATTGTTTTGATGTGCTCTTGGATTCGGTTTGCCAGAATTTTATTTAGTATTTTTGCATCGATATTCATAAGGGAAATTGGTCTGAAGTTCTCTTTCTTTGTTGGGTCTTTGTGTGGTTTAGGTATAAGAGTAATTGTGGCTTCATAGTAGGAATTCGGTAGTGCTCCATCTGTTTCAATTTTGTGGAATAGTTTGGATAATATTGGTACGAGGTCTTCTATGAAGGTCTGATAGAATTCTGCACTAAACCCGTCTGGACCTGGGCTCTTTTTGGTTGGGAGACCTTTAATGACTTCTTCTATTTCCTTAGGAGTAATGGGGTTGTTTAACTGGTTTATCTGTTCCTGATTTAACTTCGGTACCTGGTATCTGTCTAGGAAATTGTCCATTTCCTGCAGATTTTCAAGTTTTGTTGAATATAGGCTTTTATAGTAAGATCTGATGATTTTTTGAATTTCCTCTGAATCTGTAGTTATGTCTCCCTTTTCATTTCTGATTTTGTTAATTTGGACACACTCTCTGTGTCCTCTCGTTAGTCTGGCTAAGGGTTTATCTATCTTGTTGATTTTCTCAAAGAACCAACTTTTGGTTCTGTTGATTCTTTCTATGGTCCTTTTTGTTTCTACTTGGTTGATTTCGGCTCTGAGTTTGATTATTTCCTGCCTTCTACTCCTCCTGGGTGTATTTGCTTCTTTTTGTTCTAGAGCTTTTAGGTGTGCTGTCAAGCTGCTGACATATGCTCTTTCCTGTTTCTTTCTGCAGGCACTCAGCGCTATGAGTTTTCCTCTTAGCACAGCTTTCATTGTGTCCCATAAGTTTGGGTATGTTGTATCTTCATTTTCATTAAATTCTAAAAAGTTTTTAATTTCTTTCTTTATTTCTTCCTTGACCAGGTTATCATTGAGTAGAGCATTGTTCAATTTCCACGTATATGTGGGCATTCTTCCCTTATTGTTATTGAAGACCAGTTTTAGGCCGTGGTGGTCTGATAGCACGCATGGGATTATTTCTATCTTTCTGAACCTGTTGAGGCCCATTTTTTGACCAATTATATGGTCAATTTTGGAGAAAGTACCATGAGGAGCTGAGAAGAAGGTATATCCTTTTGCTTTAGGATAGAATATTCTATAAATACCTGTTAAGTCCATTTGGCTCATGACTTCTCTTAGTCTGTCTACGTCTCTGTTTAATTTCTGTTTCCATGATCTGTCCATTGATGAGAGTGGGGTGTTGAAATCTCCTACTATTATTGTGTGAGGTGTAATGTGTGTTTTTGAGCTTTAGTAAGGTTTCTTTTTACGTATGTAGGTGCCCTTGTATTTGGAGCATAGATATTTAGGATTGAGAGTTCATCTTGGTGGATTTTCCTTTGATGAATATAAAGTGTCCTTCCTTATCTTTTTTGATGACTTTTAGTTGAAAATTGATTTTATCTGATATTAGAATGGCTACTCCAGCTTGCTTCTTCCGACCATTTGCTTGGAAAGTTGTTTTCCAGCCTTTCACTCTGAGGTAGTGTCTGTCTTTGTCTCTGAGGTGTGTTTCCTGTAGGCAGCAGAATGCAGGGTCCTCGTTATGTATCCAGTTTGTTAATCTATGTCTTTTTATTGGGGAGTTGAGGCCATTGATGTTGAGAGATATTAAGGAATAGTGATTATTGCTTCCTGTTGTATTCATATTTGGATGTGAGGTTATGTTTGTGTGCTTTTCTTCTCTTTGTTTTGTTGCCAAAGGATTAGTTTCTTGCTTCTTCTAGGGTATAGCTTGCCTCCTTATGTTGGGCTTTACCATTTATTATCCTTTGTAGTGCTGGATTTGTAGAAAGATATTGTGTAAATTTGGTTTTGTCATGGAATATCTTGGTTTCTCCATCTATGTTGATTGAGAGTTTTGCAGGATACAGTAACCTGGTCTGGCATTTGTGTTCTCTTAGGGTCTGTATGACATCAGTCCAGGATCTTCTGGCCTTCATAGTTTCTGGCGAAAAGTCTGGTGTGATTCTGATAGGTCTGCCTTTATATGTTACTTGACCTTTTTCCTTACTGCTTTTAATATTCTTTCTTTATTTTGTGCGTTTGGTGTTTTGACTATTATGTGACGGAGGTGTTTCTTTTCTGGTCCAATCTATTTGGAGTTCTGTAGGCTTCTTGTATGCCTATGGGTATCTCTTTTTTAGGTTAGGGAAGTTTTCTTCTATGATTTTGTTGAAGATATTTACTGGTCCTTTGAGTTCAGAGTCTTCACTCTCTTCTATACCTATTATCCTTAGGTTTGATCTTCTCATTGAGTCCTGGATTTCCTGTATGTTTTGGACCAGTAGCTTTTTCCGCTTTACATTATCTTTGACAGTTGAGTCAATGATTTCTATGGAATCTTCTGCTCCTGAGATTCTCTCTTCCATCTCTTGTATTCTGTTGGTGATGCTTGTATCTACAGCGCCTTGTCTCTTCTTTTGGTTTTCTATACCCAGGGTTGTTTCCATGTGTTCTTTCTTGATTGCTTCTATTTCCATTTTTAATTCCTTCAACTGTTTGATTGTGTTTTCCTGGAATTCTTTCAGGGATTTTTGTGACTCCTCTCTATGGGCTTCTACTTGTTTATTTATGATTTCCTCATATTCTTTCAGGGATTTTTGCGATTCCTCTCTGTAGGCTTCTACTTGTTTGTTTATGTTTTCCTGTGTTTCTCTAAGGGAGTTCTTCATGTCTTTCTTGAAGTCCTCCAACATCATGATCAAATATGATTTTGAAACTAGATCTTGCTTTTCTGGTGTGTTTGGATATTCCGTGTTTTCTTTGGTGGGAGAATTGGGCTCCGATGATGCCATGTAGTCTTGGGTTCTTTTGCTTGTGTTCCTGCGCTTGCCTCTCGCCATCAGATTATCTCTAGTGTTACTTTGTTCCGCTATTTCTGACAGTGGCTAGACTGTCTTATAAGCCTGTGTTTCAGGAGTGCTGTAGACCTGTTTTCCTGTTTTCTTTCAGCCAGTTATGGGGACAGAGTGTTCTGCTTTCGGGCGCGTAGTTTTTCCTCTCTACAGGTCTTCAGCTGTTCCTGTGAGCCTGTGTCTTGAGTTCACCAGGCAAGTCGTTTGTAGCAGAAAAGTTTGTCTTACCTGTGGTCTCCAGGCTCAAGTTTGCTCTCGGGGTGATGCCTATGAGCTCTCCACGGCCTCAGCAGCCAGGAAGATCTGCGCCGCCCCTTCCGGGAGGTTCCGTGCACCAGGGTTCCAGATAGCTTTTGTTTTCCTCTGGGGTCAGTACTGTGTGCAGCGTGCAGTCTCTTCTGGTTTCCCAGGCGTGTCCGCCTCTCTGAAGGTTTAGCTCTCCCTCCCACGGGATTTGGGTGCAGAGAACTGTTTATCCGGTTGGTCCCTTCAGGTGCAGTGTCTCAGGCGCAGTGGATCTGCTGCTCCTGGGCCCTCCTCTCACGGGTACCCAGAGGCCGTATGCAGTTTCCTCCTGGGCCAGGGATGTGGGCAGGGGGGTGGGCAGCGTTGGTGGTCTCCTCCGCTCTGCTGCCTCAGGAGTGCCCGCCCGACCAGGGGGCCAGAACTCCCCTCCAGGGGGCCTGGGAGCAGAGAGCTGCTGAAGGCAGGGATCCTCCGCTTTGAAAATGTCTCTTATGCTGTTAAATGTGAGGACAGGTACAGTCTCTTGAAATAGCTGTAACTATTAGAAAATATGATATTACTTAAAATTCATGGAAGATGACACAGCTTAGGCCAAATGAGCCTCATATAACTCAAACAATATCATACCACCTGCAGTGGGTTCACGCTACATAGCATTCTATCCCTTTACCATGTGGTGATCAGTTCTGTCAACTTGATACAAGTTAGATTCACGTGGGAAGAAGTCTCAGCGAGGAACTGTATAGATCAGTGTTGCCTATGAGGAGACCACATTGATTGTCACTTGATGTGACAGACACTATTCTCTAAGTGGGATATCCTGGACCACCCAAGTGCATAGAGCAAGTGGAGCAACAACTATCATGCAAGCTGTCATTCATCTCTGCTCTTGACTGTGATGTGACAAACAGCTTCAAGGTCCTGCATTTTTCATTTACCAACAATTATGAACATACTCTGGAACTGCAAGCTAAACTAAGTCCTTCCTCCCTAAAGCTGCTTTTGGTCAGGTTATTTTGTCACAGCAACAGAAATGAAATAGACCCTTATGTTTGCTCCTTGTTTGTGCCGAATCTCTAAGTAGTCCCTGTCTCCCAAGACTACATCAAATGCCAGTTTCTCATGGTCTAATTTATGCTAAAAGTGCACTAGTGCCAAGGGATGGACTGTGTCATTAGGCCAAGAAGCAGTATAAGTGGATAAGCTTTGTTACTATTCATTTAAAGTGATAAAATATAGTAATGATTAGTAATTACAATAGTGTCAATGTTTAATTCTACTCCAGAAGCTGAAGCTTACAATGCTACATAGAAATGAGAAGTCATAGAATGAATTAGATCCACCGTGAATAAACAGAGGTTCAGGAGGAATTATCACATTCAATTACAACACCAGAGTCTCTCCAGTACATAAGATGTCTTAATAACATGCTAGGAAACCACGAAATGCGGCTCTGTCATGGTTGTGCACCATCACATAGAGATGGGCTCTTGTCTGCTGTGATTTGATTCACAGTTGTTCAACTTCATGATGATGCAATGCGATGCGACAACGGCAGAAACTACTGTTTGAATTTTCCATCTTTCTTTATTCTCAGTTAAAATATTACCTGTCCATCCTGAGCGACAGCAGTGAACCCACACACCCAGGCAGCTACTCTATTAAATAGTGAGCGCCCAAGATGTGTGCTATAGTTCAAAGCTTCGTTCATTAGAGTGGGGGTATTTGATGCAATGTTTGTTTAGGTTATTTTCAACTTGCTATGAGCATTCAAGAAGCATCTACGGTGACAGATCCATAAACATGTCAGAACAGAGGTGAAAAGGTAGGGGTTGGGGATTTAGCTCAGTGGTAGAGCGCTTGCCTAGCAAGCGCAAGGCCCCGGGTTCGGTCCCCAGCTCCTAAAAAAAAAAAAAAGAAAAGAAAAGGAAGGGGGATTTGTTTAATACTGAAATCAAAAACTTGGTTTCACACATTTTTCTTTGTGCTTTAAAACGTAAGTTATCAGAAATTAAAATGGGGTGATTCTATTCACACCAAATTAATTTGAATACACTAACCTCTGAGTACACAATAGAATTGCAGCCACGCCAAAATGTTAAATGAGGGAATGGAGTAGCTACTAAACAAAGTAAAAATAAATTAACTATATGTAACATGATCTGGCTTCATTGTAAAGGCCTTTACTTGTCATAGTTTTATTTACTATTATTCCTGTAGAATTGATAAGATTTTCTTTTCCTTAACGTGTTGACTTAGTATTAAAAGATATTTTGTAAATGAACTTGTGTTCAACACAGATACAATGCACTCAGTAAACTAAGTAAAACAAATTTTTAAAGTAGCTGTCTATATATTTACCAGCTCTGTAATTAAACATTGCACTAGGATTATTATCTCAACTTAATTGCATAGTGAAACACTAGGAAAGATGAAATGTAAATAATTCATCAAATGCGTGTTTAAATCTAGCCTAACTAGCTTAATGAACGAAGTTGTTCATCATAAAGACATAGGATTTTATTGACTCTGGGTCCTGTCGGACATGCACATATAAGGTACATGCATCCTACAATGACAGTTACTTTTTCCTATTTACACAGGACGGTTAGTCATTTATTCAGCCAGACACTGAGTCTATTTGCTAGGCATCCATATGTCATTCTAGACTATGTAGTCATGTTTCCAGTAACTCTATAGCTGAAACATGTTCATGGTTTACCAAGATTACCAACACAATTAGATTTTAAATGACAAGGAGGATAGTAATACATATGCAATGTTTATAATAATGTCAGGCACAATGAAACTCTTTTAATTGATGTTTCTTTACAGACACACGTGTGCATGTATATACATATAGTGTGCGTGTGTGTGTGTGTGTGTGTGTGTGTGTGTGTGTGTCCAACAAGGATTTGTATCCCATCTTATGAAATGGGGAGAAGGCATAGTGTGTAAAAAAAGAAAAGAAGAAAAATAGAATCCTCTTATCCAAGATTCCTAGTGAAAGCTGAGACCTGAATAGCACAAAATTCTATATATCATTAAAAGTAAGATATTAGCAATAATAAATTACAACAAATAGCTATATTAACATATCTTAATAAAGTAAATATAAAATCTATCTCTTCCTTGAAACCATCAAGACAAATATTAATGTTTTGGGAATGTAATTGATCACACTAACTGAAATTGTAGCCTGCAAAACTGCAAATAAAGGAGGGATGAGTGTGTCTAGCTTGTCTAAGGTTACACAGCTAGTAACTGAGCAAACCGAAATTCATGCCAATTCTGACTTGAAAGTCCATTCTCTGAGCTCTAAGCCAGGCTACCTACTTCAGTCCTCCATGGGTTGGCAACATTAACCACTCCTGGGATTTTGCCAGAAATGAAAACCTATAGAATCCTAACGGGGCTGAAGCAACCAGATCACCACAAAACATTATGTTCTTTCAAGCCCTCAGTGTTGCTCAGGACATGCTGGCCTTGATAAGCTGTGCTCTAAAGCATCGCAGGGCACCTCTACCTCTTTCTAACTCATATGAGACTAATGGTGGTGTCCTCCTTGTTAATCATCACTGTTTAGCTCTTGTCGATGTTGTTTTTATTGGTCATGTTAAATACTTTAAACACTGAGTCCTATCCTTTAAGCTAACTGTTCATCCTAATGTTTCCAGAAGAGTGTTAAATCTGTGCTCACAATGATTCTGAATAGTGGTCACTGTCACTCAGAAGTGCTACCAGATGGACTACACAGCATGTGGTAGGAGTAGCTATGGAGACTCTCCAACATTACACCAAGTCATATATTTTACCTGTGCTCAAGACAGAAAACGAAAAAGTCAGGAGAAGCAGACTAAAGAAAACTATCTTTGAAGAAATTTAACTTGAAGAATTTATTCTTCTCAACTGTAAATTACCTTAGCATTACGTTCAATGTCTTTAAGCTCATCATTGACTTTGGAATTGAAATGTGAAAAAAGAAATAAATGACAGCACACAGAACATGGAATTACTAACAAGCCTAATGAAGAACTCTTAGAACTCAGAAACAGAAGGGCAAATAATGTTAAAATGAGAAAAGGTTCACAAACATATGTACCTACGTGCATACATACATACATACATGGTCAAGGAGAAAACAAAACCAGTCTTACAGTCTTAACACCATAAGACAACGAGGAAATGCAAACCAAAACAGCAATGAACTATCAGTTCATACACATCAAGATAAATAGAATTTTTTTTTACCTCTAATATAAATTTTTTTTAAATAACTTGAGTGTTTCTTATTTACATTTCGAGTGTTATTCCCTTTCCCGGTTTCCGGGCAAACATCCCCTAATCCCTCCCCCTCCCCTTTTTTATTGGTGTTCCGCTCCCCATCCTCCCCCCGTTGCCGCCCTCCCCCCAACAATCACGTTCACTGGGGGTTCAGTCTTAGCAGGACCCAGGGCTTCCCCTTCCACTGGTGATCTTACTAGAATATTCATTGCTACCTATGAGGTCAGAGTCCAGGGTCAGTCCATGTATAGTCTTTAGGTAGTGGCTTAGTCCCTGGAAGCTCTGGTTGCTTGGCATTGTTGTTCATAAGGGGTCTCGAGCTCCTTCAAGCTCTTCCAGTTCTTTCTCTGATTCCTTCAACGGGGGTCCCATTCTCAGTTCAGTGGTTTGCTGCTGGCATTCGCCTCTGTATTTGCTGTATTCTGGCTGTGTCTCTCAGGAGCAATCTACATCCGGCTCCTGTCGGCCTGCACTTCTTTGCTTCATCCATCTTGTCTAATTGGATGGCTGTATATGTATGGGTCACATGTGAGGCAGGCTCTGAATGGGTGTTCCTTCTGTGCCTGTTTTAATCTTTGCCTCTCTATTCCCTGCCAAGGGTATTCTTGTTCCCCTTTTAAAGAAGGAGTGAAGCATTTACATTTTGATCATCCGTCTTGAGTTTCAGATAAATAGAATTTTAAAGTCTACTAACAACCATTAGCCAGGATACAGAGAAGTTCGAATCCTCATGTTTTGCTATGGGAAATGTTCAATGACGCCAACACTTTGGAAAGCATGTGTTGTTGTAAAAATATAAAAAATTTAAAAAAGTATGGTGGTCTTTTACCTCGCTAGGTCAGACACCGCAGTGCACCAAGGTACTTGGTGGATATCTTAATTCTCAGTCATTAAATCCGCCAAAGGGGAACTGTTAGGAGTAGATATGTCTCAACAAAAGATAAATAACTTTAAATCTCAAAATTTTGTGGATTTCTGACGTTTGCTGACTGAGACTTAAGATATCTAGCAGATATCTTGGGCCACTGAGGTGCCGGACCTAGGGGGATAAAAGACAATCTTATTTTTTTATTTTTTATATTTTTACAACCATAAGCATCCTGGAAGTTTCTGTAAGATTAGACATAGAGCTGCCACATGATCCAGAAATTCCATTCTTAGGTATAACTCAAAAAGATAAACATACGTCCATATGAGAGCTTATATAGGCATGTTCATGGCAGCCCCATAATGGGAAAAATCTATCCATAAATTAATGGAGGGATAAATAAAATAAACCACTGTCATGTCACGGAAGATGATTGAGCAACGGCAAGAAAGTATACTGAGGGAGGTGACTCAAATCCACAGAGATAAGTATCTCTGTGTGGAAATGACAGCTCTGAAGCATTATGAAAGAAGTAACTGCAGGTGCCAGGAAAGTAAAGAGGATTGTGGTGAGGGAAGAACTGTAGAGAAGAAATAACAGAACACAGGCACTCTGAAGGGGGAAAATGAGACAAACAGTGGGGGAAAAGACTTACCTGGGGAAGGAGGGCAACACAGAAAGAGAGCGCAATAAAGAACCCTAAGGATGTCTGGAAGTCCACAGGAAAGAGACATTAACTTGCAATTGGTGTGTGTGTGTGTGTGTGTGTGTGTGTGTGTGAAAGAGAGAGAGAGAGAGAGAGAGAGAGAGAGAGAGAGAGAGATGACAAATATAGTACTCATATATGAAATTCTCAAAAATATTTTAAGAAACAAAGTATTAACGCATGTGGTAACACGAAGACATATTAGCAAAAGGAGCCAGTCACACATGAACGTATACTGTATGATTTCTCTTATGTGAAATGTTCAAAATATGTGCACAGCAGCAGAGAAAGCCCTGAGACGGTGTGTACCATTGACTTCACCGTGGCCACGTCAACAACCCCAGTACCTCACATCCATGGGAATAGCAGTCTTCACCTGATCAGACTTGGAAGAGCAACAAAGTCTTCCTCTGGTCTGAGTACAGAGATTTGGGGACAGTTGACCTAATGCTGAACATATCGTGCATTCAGACAAAGGGTTCAGAGGTTTCTAAGCTTGAGCTGACATGAATGTCTCCCCCTCCACGCCTCCAGAGGACTAGTTTTCATATGGTAACATGGCGCCATGCAAACTTCCAAAGAAGTGGAGCAGCCAAGAATAAGCTTCCTAACGTGATAACCCTGTGGCTGTACTGACACACATCCTTGACAATAAAGAGAAGCTCTCTAATTGGACTTAAGAGCCTCTAAGAGGGACAGAAACAATACCTGGTAACAGAAACCCAGCCAACCACACAGGCTAACGAAGTCACGGAACTTGAAAGAGAACTTATAACCTCCACTTTACACCAGGATAAACCCTGACTACATTCTAAATATTTATTGCTGTGCCAGCACATAAGTGTAGTTAGTCCTCACCCTTCATCAAAGAACCTTCTCTTTGCAACAGATGGAGACCATTACAAAAGAAAAAAAAAAAAACTGATCAAAATGTAGACCTGTGTGGAGCCCAGTTCCCTCTGACACGTGACATAGCTCCTTCATCCAAGACTCAGGGATAATTGCACATCACAAAAGCAAAAGGAACAGAGAGTTTGCTGCAAGATTGTGTCTCCTAGGAGCTCCAGAAGCTACACTCATCAAGTCTCGCCAATGTGACTACCGACATAAACTGAACAAGAACAGTAAGATATGCTTGCTAACACAAATGATGGGAGAACGCTCACAAGACCTCAGCCCTGAGCAACGGACTACAGATACCTAAGGAATGCTGGGAGCAGGAGGAAAGGCCTTCCCAAGAGAATACAGGGGAGATATATGTATATATATGTATACACAAGTAACGTTATACAGGCTGAGCAGGTTGTATTTACGCATTTAAAATATATATGCTTATACAAATACTTATTATTTTTAAAGATTTATTTATTTTATGTATGTGAGTACACTGTTGCTGTCTTCAGACACAACAGAAGAGGGCATCAGATCCCATCACAGATGGTTTTGAGCCACCATGTGGTTACTGGGAATTGAACTCAGGACCTCTGGAAGAGCAGTCAGTGCTCTTAACCGCTGAGCCATCTCTCCAGCCCTATACAAATACTTCAATGTATGTAACGATGAATGAAGAAAATGAGGTCACAAATTTGAAGGAGAGCAATGTGGGGTACATGGAAGGGATTGGAGAAAAGGACAGATGGGAGATAACAGTCGGTACACTTTCTAATGATAAACCCCTTTCAAAAAACTTTTCTCTTTACATCTTTGTTTTTTCTTATTCTTAAAAAAAAAGTGAATCCTTTCCTACATATCAGCTAATCATCTATAATTCCACAGATAGACATAGTGGTTTCCATAAGAACTTCAGGGCAATGATTCACTCAAAATGCCATCATTGTAGCTATCTGCTTACTGAGGCTCCTCTGTCCAAAGTTTACACCTTGACCTCTAGGTGCATGGCTTCTCCATATGTGCTCCACTCTCAACTCCCACACCATCTTTCTGGGTCATCTTAATACCCTATGGTGTATTACCCGGGAAACACTGAGATATGTACCCATTTATTGTCTCTGACCCTCCGACGTGCACACATGCATAGAAATTATAGTGGCAGCATGGTCCAGTTCTTTGATTCTTCTCCCACTTTGTCATGTACTAAATCTATAAAGATTAAAAACAAATTAATAAAGGTAAAAATAAAAGAAAAAATACATATTTATGTACAATGTCGGGAGTTTTGTGACTGATGTTTTTATTATGATGTGATAAGCACATAGATTCTTTTTATTCTTTTTTTAAAAGACTTATTTTATATGTATGAGCACACTGTCGCTGTCTTCAGACACACCAGAAGAGGGCATCAGATCTCATTACAGATGGTTGTGAGCCACCATGTGGTTGCTGGGATTTGAACTCAGAACCTCTGGAAGAGCAGTTGGTGCTCTTAACCACTGAGGCATCTCTCCAGTCCCACATAGATTCTTTACCTTTGCTTCATCAGAGTACCTCCTAGAGACAGTGTCTTGCTCTAAAAACTGCAAAGATGTTAGAATAGCAGTTTCTCTAGGAGTTTAAATACAACATATATGGTACTCTGTAACTTCTCATTGTCTTCAATAATCTTTGAGTTACTGTTGACTCATCTCTACAAGGTCTCTCCCTAAAAGTTTGCAAAACAGAAAACAAAAACTCCATACATATTCTCTACAGCTAATGAAGCCTAGATTGTCTCTAAATTTATGTGAGTGTAGTGATTAAAAAACCAACCTTGCTTATTGAATCTAAATACTGCTGGTCTTCTAAAACAAACTTCAAAATACCTTTGGAAACTGAAAAAAAATTAGAAATTACTTCTTGAAGTGTAGTTGTTTTTAATTACTGTTGGTTTTCAACTTTTTCAAAATAATCATTTTTAAACATGGAATATCTGTTATGATATGATATAATCTGTATCAAAGCTATTGAGGAAATGGAAATATTGCTGTAGGTCAATCATATTCCTTTAACATAGTATGAATTCCCCATGCTGTTAACCAATAACTCCCTGGTTATTTGTATCCTAAAATATAAAATTATGATAAAATATTTAATACCATGTGTAGACATGTTAAGATAATACTTATACTATAAAATTACTTTTAAAATAATGACATTGTCTAAGTTTTTCTTATAAAACCATGACAAAATTCTATAACCAAGGCAACACATAAAGGAAAGCATTTGAATTGGGGTTTGTGATTCCAAAGAGAGTCCATAACCATCGTGGTAGGGAGTAGAGCACCAATCACGCAGACACAACGTTAGCTGAGAGTAACTAACATTGTTTCACAAACACGAGGGTGAAAGAACTAACTGGGAATGGCATGGACTTTTTAAAATTCAAAGCCCAGCCTCAGTGACATACCTCCCCAAAAGGCAACACCTCCTAATCCTTCCCAAACAGTTCCACCAAGTATTCCAATATATGAGTACATGGGGGCCATTCTCATTCGAACTACCACAGTTTTGCTTTGTTCTTTAACAGTACATTCAGTGATTTTAGATTTTTTTTTATAAATCCATAACTATGTAACCAAACTAAAGGTTGTATTGGATAGCCTTGAAACAGATATTCAATGTCTATAGTCCAGTCTCCAGTAGTGATATCCATCCAATCTGCCACTCACTGGTTGTGTGACCTTAGCCAAGTTTTCATCCTCTCTACAACTCAGTGTTTATCACCTTCAAAATACAGTCACGAATAATAGTTCCCACACCAAATAATTTTGATGATGACCAGGACAGAGGTCTTAGAACAGTGGTTGTTACATAGTACAATATTAAAAAGTACTAGAAATTGAATTGTTTCTAAAGAAAAGTAATTTGACATTGAAATCTTGGTTATCAATATTATGACATTTTTTAAATGCAAAGTCATAATGTAAATATAAAATTGGCAGAAAGATTATTTTAGTTGAGGCTTTTCATGTATGGTTATGTTTACCTTCATAAATAAAGTAATGACTCTTAAATAGCCACATATCTCTTCCTCGAGCTGCTACTAAAGGCTCTTTTGATGAATGTCAACTCCTAAAGACAGGGTCTGATCTACATTCTTTAATTGAGCAAAAACCTTGAATTCGTTATTAATTGAGTATCCTGGACCCAATAAGAAACTAATTACTTACATTTTTTATTATGTAACTGAAATATGGGTGGATGAATCTCATCACTGTGCTGAAAAGTTTCCTTCAGTGGCAAGGAAGTAGATCATTTTTCTGCTAACTCAAGTTCCACTGAGAAAGGGAAGAACTCTTGAATTTTCGGTGATTTAAAACCATTGAGTTTCGTTTTGTCTTTTGTTTGTGAAGGTTCGTCCTGTGATTCAGGGCCATTCGGTAGAAACACAACCATTACATCCCTTCAAGGACTCAGTTCTACAGATTATAACACCACGTAGTAATCATTTTTACAAAAAAAAAAAAAAAAAAAACAAAAACAGACTTACTTTTTCTTTATTTACTTTGAATATCACTTTCTTGTACATCCTAAGGATGGAATAGTGTGAAGAATGGATCTACTTCCAAGGAACAGACTAATGTAAGGAACTTAACTTCCAGTCTAACTTAAAGAACAGACCACACAGATAATTAACTCTACCTTCAACTCACAAAAGAGACAGCAAAGACTGAACCTGTAGACTTGGAGCAATGCTTACCAGTGGTGTTTGCTTTGTGTAAAAGCTTACTCAGTGGTTTGATTTGGGGTAGATATCAACTTAAAAGTATTTAAAGAAACAAATACCTTGCCACCTTGTGCCCCTGTAGACAGTGTGGAAGAGGTACTTCATCCCAACTGGAGAACATGCTTTATTTCATCAATGTATATATGACAGAAAATCTTGTTTTATTTTGTGTTTAATTTTCCAAGGCACTATTTTTGGGAGTCCCAAAAGAACTAACTAGCACTTTTAACTTTGTGTCAGTGCTGCTTAGGTGATTTTCATATTATCAAACTTAAAATACAGTTGGGAAGCAGGTACAACAGTCAAATGGCTAGAAGCAATTGCTGTGTAAGCCTGGTAACCTGAGTTCTGTGCACAGATGCACACTGAAAGAACAAAACCTAGACTCACAACATACACACACACACACACACACACACACATACTCTCATACATACAAACACACACACACACTAATTATCAATATAATTATTAATTATATTACACACAATAATTATTGTATAGTTATATTATATTTTATCATTAATAATAATATTATTATTATTAACCTTTAAAAATACAATTGAGGGGGTGGAAATATGGTTTGCCAGTTAAGACTACATTCTGATCTTATAAATGATCTCTTTCAGTTCCTGGCACCTATGTTAAAGAGTTCACAACTTTCTGTATCTCCAGCTGCAGGGAGATTTGACACCTTTGACATGCAAGGGTACCTGTACTTATATGCACCTATCCCTTCCAGCATACATAATTGAAAAAATGAAAATAAATCTTTAAAAATATAACTGAGATCATTACATTGGTTATTTACATGAAATATTCATATATACATTATATTTTAGGTATCTTTGTAAATAATCTTTCACTTTACTAATTTCTTTACATCATTGCTAATATACCATTACAAGCTCTAATTTTAAGTAACTCAATTTTAAACTATTTCTACAGTTGTTATTTTTGTAGGATTTTCACTTTAAGAAATTAGAAACAAGGTGATTGATATATAAAGGTAGTTACTAAGTCATTTATAATTATAATTGGTTAGTTAATGGAATGGATAACTAAAAGACTTTGTAAAACCTGTTTTTAATACTTATAGGTTCTTAATGTGGATGTTTATTTTGTTGCAAATTTATCTGTCAGGCTAAGTCTCCAAGTGCAGAATGGGTTCCTGCCAACTCTCTAAAATCAGTTGTTCAAAAATCTTAATTATGAGAAAGTAAATAAAGAGTGGTTGAAGGAGTGCAGAGTTCCGATGAGTTAATGTAACTAAATGCAAGCAAATCCACTTTCTTCAAACCAGCAAGCACAGCTCTGACAGTCATCCATCAAACTGAAGGCCTCCTTAATAAATGCCAATTACAGGGCATACATGCACAGACGTGGCATATACAGAATAAGTCATAAGATCATTTCCTTCCAAGAAAATTACTGATCAAGAAAACACCCAGACAGTGCCAATGACCAGCCCACCAACAGGAAGGCTTGCTCCTGACCAGAATTCTAACCTCACTGCTCACTTATTCTCTCTCCCCCCCCCCCCCCCATGACCACCTCACTCTCTCTCTCTCTCTCTCTCTCTCTCTCTCTCTCTCTCTCTCTCTCTCTCTCTCTCTCTTTCCCCTCCCTCTCTCTCTTTTTGTCTCTCTCATACTTAAAAGTTCAGAACCACACAGAATTTTGTTTGGGGTTATACAAATTCCTTCACAATTTGTATAGAAGTCTAACATAACTTTTTAAAAGCCATGACATGCCCATAATGTATACAGAGTCTCTGACTTCCGCTCTAAGCGAGGCTTTTTCCTAACTTAATCATACTCAAATTTCACCCCTTTTAAAGATCCTGATTCAAAAATGTTCACTCATTCTCCACAGTCCACAAATTTATACCATCTCTTCCTGTGGTATTTTATGTGCATAAATTAAAAAAGAATGTCTTCTAAGAGGGAATAAAAAAAATAGGAAAAAAGTCATAAAATTTCTAAATTTAGTTCGTTTTTATTTTAACTCTCAATATATGTATTCACAACATTTATATTTCTACATGTTTATAAAATAATCCATTCATATTCCTTTAATTACTCAGAGGTGTTGGGTCAACACAGAAGCAATATCCTAGGATTCAGATTATATCACTATGAAATCTAACACATAGGGAAGTAAGGAAAGGAAAATTCTTCAAAATCGCCCCACTGGCAGGTTGGCTCTCGCTGTGCAGTTCACATAGTTATATGAATCCTGTGTGTTTCTTTTGTCAAATCCACCCCGGCCGGGTATGGACCTCATCCTCAGACAAGTTGCTTTGTGCTGTTTGATACTAGAGAACGGAAGGAAGATTTCACAAGAGGCGTAGACACACAGCTTTTCTGTCCAGAAGCTGAGGACTCAATTTGATACAGATCGCTACTTCTTTAAGGAAGCTGTGGGGTGGGGGAGAAGGAGGTTTCAAATCTGAAAGCTATAACCTTCTATGATGACAGAGATAATTAATGAAGTGAAGGAAGACGTTGATGTTTGATATTTTATGCCAATGAGTTAGACTAGTCTGCATCAGACCGAGTTGATGTCCTATCTAATTGCCCTCTAAAGTGACACCTTCCATCACGCATGCAGGCCTTTGCTAAATTCATTTATTTCCGTCTTTCCTGAGATGATGAATGGTCTGAGCTCCATTCAATTATTTAAAATGTGCAAAGAAACAGAAACAATGAAACTGGCAAAGGCCTCGACATTCTTAGGAACAATTTGGGCTAATTAGCATCAACTTCTCCCCCATTCATCATACCCCTTTAGAAATATAAACAAACTGTCAGCTCTAACCTAACAAACAGATCACTGAGCTACTTAACACAAATTATTCTTACATGAAAAGCTCCTTCTCAGGCAATATTCTCCTTTAGGGCATCTGGGGAACTGAGCTATTAAAATTGAAGACATATGTTGCAGTCAAACTTGGCTCCCAGACTGTAATGATTGCCGCTGTGACAGTTTTCAGTCAGCATCCTTGCTGCCGGCAACTCAGCCCCGAGATTTAGGGTAACGGAAGTCAGAGAGAAGGAGACAAACAAGGCTGCACCCTGAAGACACCTTCTCTCCAGCGCTAGTGGCATCCAGGTGTGAGCCTCGACTCCCTGGCTCTCCCACTGCAGCTCAGGGCTGTTCTTGGTTTGGTTTGGATGTGACAAAGGACAGGAAGGTAAAAATGTAGTCTGTGACAGGACTGTGGATTAGAACATGTTATTTTTCGCTCCATCCTACAGGGCTAGTGTTACATAGCTCTGAACATTTAGCCGAAGGCTGTAAATCTTGAACTACCCTTCCAGAGAAACAAAGATGTGACCAGCAGGGTCCCAGTAGAGAGGAACAACTTCTCAATAGATTGGTGTGTTCCTTCATATCACCTAAAAACTCCCAACTCTTACCTGGCAACTGGATTACTAGTTTATCTTCAAGGGCTATATTTAAACCCTGGCCCTGACATTGAACCAAGGTTTTATTTTCTCTGTTGTGTCCTCAGACGGAGTTAATTCTCATGCTTTTTTTTTTTCAATGCTTTCAGTATCTATAAAGTCAGTATGAACACTGAATTAATCCTTCCTGCACTACTCAGAAGAAATAGAAAGCAAAGTTCCTCTGGGCCACGGGTCACAATATTTTTATAATGAATTGAAGCAGGACCTTATCTAAGGCATGTTCCTCTGTAAAGGACCTTATTTACAATGAATTGTTGATTCTCCAACACGGAACTCACAACCAACTGCAGGACTACAACGTGTTGTAGAGTGAAGTTCATCTGCAGTATGGATTTTCCTGTAAGGTACAGCATAGTCTTAGATTTAGACGCACTAGGCAGCACACTTGGAGGTAATCATGATCTGAGTACAACCATGAGGAAAATGTGGTACTGAACAGATCTTTAAAAGGATACTTTTTTTCTTTTTCAGGCCAAAAGCTGGAAGAAGAAAGCCATGCACTATCCTGTTCAACGTCAGATGGCTCAAAGTTTTCAGTACTCTGCACAGTGTAAATAACCAAGAAACATCCCAAGTCTTTATTTGGACATTACAGAGACATGGTGGTAGTGACAAATTAAGAACCATGAGATCTGTGAACATGAATATCAATGCACACACATTTATGGTTATGTTCTCCTCTCACATTGCCCACTGCAGTTGTCTGAGTGTTCTCTCAGAAAAGCAAAGGGTATGATCCAACCTCGAACTGGAGCCTTCGCAGGCTAACTGGTGAGGTATACGGCCTCAGACCTCCTTCATGCATCCTCAGAGAGGATAAAGGCTTTAAAACCGATCAGTGTATGTCATGCCCTTGGCCACAGAGATTCCTTCGAGAACATGGCTGAGGCTCAGTCTGAGCAAACGACTTATCAGAGATATTTGCTGATTACTTTAAGCAAAATGGTCCTACAATAACCAAGGACTCTGAGGACCCAGTCTCAGAATGAAGCAGGCGCTATAGAAAGCCAAAGAAGAGAAAGGAAAGAAATGGAGACCTTGGTGACGCTGCACAGCTAAAATAGGTTCATGTTTCCTTCACCCCATTTATTTTCAATTAAATAGCTAATAAATCATGTTAATTATTTAGAGCGTGGGTAAGGTTTTGTTTTTCTTGTACCCAAGAAACCCTAATGTATTTACCCTCTGGTTTCCTCTCTGCTCCTAATACAGAGACATACATGGATGTGGGCATGCGCACCTGTGTGCACACGCAAATGGGAGGGGGGATAATTTCATTGAATTATGTTTTGTTTACCGTGTACTTTATTTCAAGGCATCACGACCGGTAGATGGCAGCCCTAGATAGATATGTTGACTTCGTTTACTAGAACGGGTATCGATGTCTCAGGCGGACCAGTGAACAGTGTACCACAGTAGTCGTAGAAAGACTTACCAAGATGGCTACTGTCACATGGCTGCTCACTCCTGGACACAAAGGTTTCATCATAGTTATCTTAATTAAGAAGTTATTTACTGGGCTGGAGAGATGGCTCAGTGGTTAAGAGACTGACTGCTCTTCCAGAGGTCCTGAGTTCAAATCCCAGCAACCACATGGTGGCTCACAACCATCTGTAATGAGATCTGATGCCCTCTTCTGGTGTGTCTGAAGACAGCTACAGTGTATTTAATATATAAGAAATAAATCTTTTTTAAAAGTTATTTACTTGTCATAATTTCCTTAATTAAGAAGCTTCTTACTTTAAAAACCTGCATCACAAAAGACTAAAATCTCAATACACCAAATTGAGATTCATCTGTTTTATTATTATAAAATTAATATGCTTACATCTCACATTTACCTCAAAAAGTAGAATGACACAGATTATTTTAAAAATCTCTAACTCTTTCCTTCTCCAGATCAGGAAACTGAATAGATCTTAATGTTATTCAAGCTTCATTTATTAACGAGCCAGTTTTTTAGGGCAGCAGCCCAGCCCTCCTTTGCGCTTTGGGTGGGTTTAGTAAGCATTACTGTCTGTGGATGCAAGACTGCATTAGAATGAATGGCAACTGTAATTGCCTGACCTCAGGACAACTGACAAGTGACTAATTACTTTCACAGGTGGCCAACTGCTTTGGTAATTAGCCCATTGCAGGAAAAATCCATTTCGTAGGCGAAGTCCTGTTCAAAACAGCCGCACCTACTGTTCAGAAGACAGACGAGAGAGGACATAAAAGTAAAGGCAGAATTGGGGATAATTGTGAAATGAAAAATAATCCACGGTTTCCTTAACAAACAACAGAGTTACCATCAATTTTGCTTTTTCCAAGGTAGTTTAGGGCATAGTGTGTCCTAAAGAGGATTATGGAACCATGACTTCCGTGTCTTTCAGCCATGAGAATGGCTTTGTCCCACGACCAAGTCCCACAGAACCGTCTGCTTAGCCATATGTCCAGAGAGACTGGGCCACAAGCTCATGGACTGGACCACAGACACTGCCAACCAAAGGAAAATGTTACCTTCTGTAATCAGAATACTCATTAATCTAAGCAGCATTATGGACTTGAAAAACTGTGGTCAACAGACTTTGGCCAACTCTGTCACCTCCCCACTGTGCGTAGGAGGCACCCTTGATCAAGTAGCCTTATCCTAGATCATAGAATTCTTCAGTAGCGAGGTTCCTAATAAAACTGCCCCCACCTTACAAAGGGATGTTAAATAGACCTGTTTATCACCTTCTATTTCTTTTTTATTTCCTTTATTTTTTTTGAGACAGGGTCTCATTATGTATCCCTGGTTTTCCTGGAACCCAACTTGTAGACCAGGTTGACCTCAAACTCACAGAGATCCACCTGCCTCTGCCCCCCCAAGTTCTGAGATAAAAGGCGTGTGCCACCAGGCAGGCCTCGGTTCATCTCGCATAACAGGTTCTCCTAAGTGCCTATGAATAAGATAAGCCAACCACTCCTTCCCAAGCACACTGTTACAAAAGATGTTTGGTTTCCCTTTAACAAGAAGAGTTCTTCTGAACTGTGTAACCCACGTGAAAAAGATGGCTTTTTCCTAACCATGATTTCACGGGATTGAGTTAATGGATCTTAAGTATTTTTAAACCTGTGAAGGTCATATGGATTTGGACTTCTCAAAGCTGGAATAAGGCATGATATATCCTCCCCCTGACTCTGATCCTCCTTGCCTTCTCACCAGAAGTATTTCTGAACCTTTTGTGTGCCGCTGAGGTGACTATCCATTCCTAATCGAGGCGTGCACCATTTGCGGGTTTCTTCCCCCTTAACATTTAAGCCATGCATTGCTGAAAGGAAATTTAACCCATATGCTTCTGGGTAGTTTACATTTAACACATCAAAATACTCCCTGGTAACAAGCCACTTGTCTCAATAATCCTCCACTCTTATTTTAAGGACTCTCACTTTGGTCTCAGGAGATGAAATTTGAACTCCAGGAAGATGGGTCTCTGCTTTCCTTTTAATCCTCATTTATTTGGTAGAATTTGCCTTGACTTTCCCCCTCCATAAGACAATCTTCCATGTAAACTTTCTTTTCTTAGGTAACAAAGCGTTCACCAAGTGGGCCAGGTTCTGTGCTGGGAGCCTCCTGTGTATCTCCTTTAACCCTCACATTGAATGAGGTAGTCTTTTCCCTACATTTCCAGATCCAGAAGCAAAAGCTCCGAGAAACTAATTTACCCAAAGTCACATCATCAATAAAAGCCTAGACCTTGCTGACTATGAATCCCGCACTTCTCCTTATGGCACTCCAACTCACAAAGGTAGAGAGAGGCCTTGAGGACAAATCCTCCTGCCCCTGGGCTTCCTGGTAACAATAATATCCATCCCTGTGCAACCCGCGTCCTCCCTCCCGGAAGGCTTCTTCCCTCCTCACAGTTCTTCACACCCTTGTCACACCTTCTACACTTCAACATGATCATCCTTTCCATGCTACGCCTGACTGAGTCCTGAAGTCCACAGGACATGCCAGTCTCCTTTATCTTCCTCGAATCCAGCCCAACTTAGAAGCTCACAGGTAGGCATGTGTCGTGGACTTGGTCTTGCTTCAGACTGAGGGGGAACGTCGCTCACTGGTAAATTTCTCACCCTGAGCGCTGTCCACAGGGCAGGTTAAGATCAGCAGACTCGTTTTTTCCTCTTTCTTCCTTTTCCAAAGCCTGCTTGTCTGAGTCTGTGTGGGCGCAGAGACACTTACGGGGCCAAAGCCACAAAGTCACCTTTCTTGAGACATTACCTGTTTGATGACTGCAGGTCATTGTGAGGATCTGGGCTAAGGTCACCAATGAAAAGCATTTACCATAAGATATTCCAGCTCACATTTTTAAAACATAGACACCTATCACAATGTAATGAGTAGAAAATGGAAACACAGATATATAAATAATTACTGTTATTTAAGTTGTGAAAAGATAGTTCAATAATAGGGCATGTGTTGAAAAAATGTTTAGTCATACAGCGGACCTTAAATGATGGTTTTCAAGGATTTTAAAGTGATTAAAATATAGCGATAAAATTAAAAGGCAAAACAGATTATAGAGTGGCAACAAATATATGAGTGACATCTAATTGCAATTATACAAATCCTCACATATTTAGAGAAATATAATAGAACAAAAGATAGAACTATGTAATAAGTGGACTACAGGTTTTTTTTTTTTTAATTTCCATGTTTGTAATTTGTCCCAGTGTCTGTTTGTATTGACTTTCTTACATCCATTATGGGTATCACTTCACATGTCAAATTCTTATTCCTAAAACAAAGACTAAAGCATTTATTTCTTTTTTTTTTTTGTAATTCACTCATTATGACAATAAGTAATAATTATGTGTACAATCAAGTTTTGAAATAACATCCAAATATACTCACAAGTTAATAACACAAATGTGCTACAAATATGCTTTGTAAGTCAATTTCACCACCGTGCAGAGTGTGCTCCAAAAGCCTCCAGAGTAGATAGCCTAATCTACACCTGGGTGCTAAGTTGTTGACAACTGCACGCCTCTATACTAAATACACTGGCACGGTTGTGAGTGCACGTAGATCTAAACACATGTAAGTATCTGAGAACATAGATCTTGCCTTTCATTCCTAAGATACAGGTTTAATCTTAACTATTGTCGATAAAAATAAATACATCTACTCATAAACGCTACAAAACTATGATGCGAACGCTGACATTGGTGCAGCTGTCAGATGTACAGTCCATGAACATCTGGCGGAGGTCTGGCAGTTCCTCTGAGGTAGCCAGGGAGTGGGGAGTAAGCACTTAGGCTGCACCAAATTCAAAACCAAATGCATTTGTTCTTTTGTAATAAATAAACCATATGTTTCTGTATGATGTTTTATCAATTTTTAGTCTCTTTTAACTAGTGATTCATGTCTAATAACACTTTGCTTAAAACAAGTAAATGTATAGAAAAATATTTTTTTTTATATCTCGAGTCTAGAAAATTCTATTTTTCTTACTTTTTTTTTTTTTTTTTTTTTTTTTTTTTTCGGTTTTTTTTTTTTTTTTTTTTTTTTATTAACTTGAGTATTTTTGTACATTTGGCAAACATCCCTTCCCTCCCCCCTTCCTTATGGGTGTTCCCTTCCCAAACCTCCCCCCATTGCCGCCCTCCCCCCGAGAGTCTAGTTCACTGGGGGTTCATCTTAGCAGGACCCAGGGCTTCCCCTTCCACTGGTGCTCTTACTAGGATATTCATTGCTACCTATGAGGTCAGAGTCCAGGGTCAGCCCATGTACAGTCTTTAGGTAGTGGCTTAGTCCCTGGAAGCTCTGGTTGCTTGGCATTGTTGTACATATGGAGTCTCAAGCCCCTTCAAGCTCTTCCAGTTCATTCTCTGATTCCTTCAACGGGGGTCCCGTTCTCAGTTCAGTGGTTTGCTGCTGGCATTCGCCTCTGTATTTGCTGTATTCTGGCTGTGTCTCTCAGGTTCGATCTACATCCGGCTCCTGTCGGTCTGCACTTCTTTGCTTCATCCATCTTGTCTAATTGGGTGGCTCTATATGTATGGGCCACATGTGGGGCAGGCTCTGAATGGGTGTTCCTTCAGTCTCTGTTTTAATCTTTGCCTCTCTCTTCCCTGCCAGGGGTATTCTTGTTCCCCTTTTAAAGAAGGAGTGAAGCCTTCACATTTTGATCATCCGTCTTGAGTTTCATTTGTTCTAGGCCACTAGGGTAATTCAAGCATTTGGGCTAATAGCCACTTATCAGTGAGTGCATACCATGTATGTCTTTCTGTGATTGGGTTAGCTCACTCAGAATGATATTTTCCAGTTCCAACCATTTGCCTCGAATTTCATAAAGTTTGTTTTTGATAGCTGAGTAATATTCCATTGTGTAGATGTACCACATTTTCTGTATCCATTCCTCTGTTGAAGGGCATCTGGTTCTTTCCAGCTTCTGGCTATTATAAATAAGGCTGGTGAACATAGTGGAGCACGTGTCTTTTTTATATGTTGGGGCATCTTTTGGGTATATGCCCAAGAGAGGTATAGCTGGATCCTCAGGCAGTTCAATGTCCAATTTTCTGAGAAACCTCCAGACTGATTTCCAGAATGGTTGTACCAGTCTGCAACCCCACCAACAATGGAGGAGTGTTCCTTTTCTCCGCATCCTCGCCAGCATTTGCTGTCACCTGAGTTTTTGATCTTAGCCATTCTCACTGGTGTGAGGTGAAATCTCAGGGTTGTTTTGATTTGCATTTCCTGATGATTAAAGATGTTGAACATTTCTTTTTAGGTGTTTCTCAGCCATTCGGCATTCCTCAGCTGTGAATTCTTTGTTTAGCTCTGAACCCCATTTTTAATAGGGTTATTTGTCTCCCCAAGCGGTCTAACTTTTGAGTTCTTTTGTATATTTTGATATAAGGCCTCTATCTGTTGTAGGATTGGTAAAGATCTTTTCCCAATCTGTTGGTTGCCGTTTTGTCCTGACCACAGTGTCCTTTGCCTTACAGAAGCTTTGTAGTTTTATGAGATCCCATTTGTCCATTCTTGATCTTAGAGCATAAGCCATTGGTGTTTTGTTCAGGAAATTTTTCCAGTGCCCATGTGTTCCAGATGCTTCCCTAGTTTTTCTTCTATTAGTTTGAGTGTGTCTGGTTTGATGTGGAGGTCCTTGATCCACTTGGACTTAAGCTTTGTACAGGGTGATAAGCATGGATCGATCTGCATTCTTCTACATGTTGACCTCCAGTTGAACCAGCACCATTTGCTGAAAATGCTATCTTTTTTCCATTGGATGGATTTGGCTCCTTTGTCAAAAATCAAGTGCCCATAGGTGTGTGGGTTCATTTCTGGGTCTTCAATTCTATTCCATTGGTCTATCTGTCTGTCTCTGTACCAATACCATGCAGTTTTTATTACAATTGCTCTGTAATACTGCTTGAGTTCAGGGATAGCGATTCCCCCAGAAGACCTTTTATTGTTGAGCATAGTTTTAGCTATCCTGGGTTTTTTGTTATTCCAGATGAATTTGCAAATTGTTCTGTCTAACTCTTTGAAGAATTGGATTGGTATTTTGATGGGGA
Organism: Rattus rattus; assembly: GCF_011064425.1. Lineage (NCBI taxonomy): Eukaryota > Metazoa > Chordata > Mammalia > Rodentia > Muridae > Rattus > Rattus rattus. Next base: position 70,496,956 of record NC_046160.1, read on the forward strand.
TTGCATTGAATCTGTAGATCGCTTTTGGCAGAATGGCCATTTTTACTATATTAATCCTGCCAATCCATGAGCATGGGAGATCTTTCCATCTTCTGAGGTCTTCTTCAATTTCTTTCTTCAGAGTCTTGAAGTTCTTGTTGTACAAATCTTTTACTTGCTTGGTTAAAGTCACACCGAGGTACTTTTATATTATTTGGGTCTATTATGAAGGGTGTCATTTCCCTAATTTCTTTTCTCGCCTTGTTTCTCTTTTTGTGTAGAGGAAGGCTACTGATTTATTTGAGTTAATTTTATACCCAGCCACTTTGCTGAAGTTGTTTATCAGCTTTAGTAGTTCTCTGGTGGAACTTTTTGGGATCACTTAAATATACTATCATATCATCTGCAAATAGTGATATTTTGACTTCTTCTTTCCGATCTGTATCCCCTTGACCTCCTTTTTTGTTGTCTGATTGCTCTGGCTAGAACTTCAAGAACTATATTGAATAAGTAGGGAGAGAGGGCAGCCTTGTCTAGTCCCTGATTTTAGTGGGATTGCTTCAAGTTTTCCATTTAGTTTAATGTTAGCCACTGGTTTGCTGTATATGGCTTTTACTATGTTTAGGTATGGGCCTTGATTCCTATTCTTTCCAGGACTTTTATCATGAAGGGTGTTGAATTTTGTCAAATGCTTTCAGCATCTAATGAAATGATCATGTGGTTTTGTTCTTTCAGTTTGTTTATATAATGGATCACGTTGATGGTTTTCCAGATATTAAACCATCCCTGCATGCCTGGGATGAAGTTTCTACTTGATCATGGTGGATGATTGTTTTGATGTGCTCTTGGATCTGGTTTGCCAGAATTTTGTTGAGTATTTTACGTCGATGTTCATAAGGGAAATTGGTCTGAAGTTCTTTTCTTTGTTGGGTCTTTGTGTGGTTTAGGTATAAGAGTAATTGTGGCTTCATAGAAGGAGTTCGGTAGTGCTCCATCTGTTTCAATTTTGTGGAATAGTTTGGATAATATTGGTATGAGGTCTTCTATGAAGGTCTGATAGAATTCTGCACTAAACCCGTCTGGACCTGGGCTCTTTTTGGTTGGGAGTCCTTTAATGACTGCTTCTATTTCCTTAGGAGTTATGGGGTTGTTTAACTGGTTTATCTGTTCCTGATTTAACTTCGGTACCTGGTATCTGTCTAGGAAATTGTCCATTTCCTGCAGATTTTCAAGTTTTGTTGAGTATAGGCTTTTATAGTAAGATCTGATGATTTTTTTAATTTCCTCTGAATCTGTAGTTATGTCTCCCTTTTCATTTCTGATTTTGTTAATTTGGACACACTCTCTGTGTCCTCTCGTTAGTCTGGCTAAGGGTTTATCTATCTTGTTGATTTTCTCAAAGAACCAACTTTTGGTTCTGTTGATTCTTTCTATGGTCCTTTTTGTTTCTACTTGGTTGATTTCGGCTCTGAGTTTGATTATTTCCTGCCTTCTACTCCTCCTGGGTGTATTTGCTTCTTTTTGTTCTAGAGCTTTTAGGTGTGCTGTCAAGCTGCTGACATATGCTCTTTCCTGTTTCTTTCTGCAGGCACTTAGCGCTATGAGTTTTCCTTTTAGCACAGCTTTCATCGTGTCCCATAAGTTTGGGTATGTTGTACCTTCATTTTCATTAAATTCTAAAAAGTTTTTAATTTCTTTCTTTATTTCTTCCTTGACCAGGTTATCATTGAGTAGACCATTGTTCAATTTCCACGTATATGTGGGCATTCTTCCCTTATTGTTATTGAAGACCAGCTTTAGGCCGTGGTGGTCCGATCGCACGCATGGGATTATTTCTAACTTTCTGTACCTGTTGAGGCCCGTTTTTTGACCAATTATATGGTCAATTTTGGAGAAAGTACCATGAGGAGCTGAGAAGAAGGTATATCCTTTTGCTTTAGGATAGAATGTTCTATAAATATCTGTTAAGTCCATTTGGCTCATGACTTCTTTAGTCTGTCTACGCCTCTGTTTAATTTCTGTTTCCATGATCTGTCCATTGATGAGAGGGGTGTTGAAGTTCCTACTATTATTGTGTGAGGTGCAATGTGTGTTTTGAGCTTTAGTAAGGTTTCTTTTACGTATGTAGGTGCCTTGTATTTGGGGCATAGATATTTAGGATTGAGAGTTCATCTTGGTGGATTTTTCCTTGATAAATATAAAGTGTCCTTCCTTATCTTTTTTGATGACTTTTAGTTGAAAATTGACTTTATTTTATATTAGAATGGCTACTCCAGCTTGCTTCTTCCGACCATTTGCCTGGAAAGTTGTTTTCCAGCCTTTCACTCTGAGGTAGTGTCTGTCTTTGTCTCTGAGGTGTGTTTCCTGTAGGCAGCAGAATGCAGGGTCCTCGTTGCGTATCCAGTTTGTTAATCTATGTCTTTTTATTGGGGAGTTGAGGCCATTGATGTTGAGAGATATTAAGGAATAGTGATTATTGCTTCCTGTTATATTCATACGTGGATGTGTTATGTTTGTGTGCTTTTCTTCTCTTTGTTTTGTTGCCAAAACGATTAGTTTCTTGCCTCTTCTTGGGTATAGCTTGCCTCCTTATGTTGGGCTTTACCATTTATTATCCTTTGTAGTGCTGGATTTGTAGAAAGATATTGTGTAAATTTGGTTTTGTCATGGAATATCTTGGTTTCTCCATCTATGTTAATTGAGAGTTTTGCAGGATACAGTAGCCTGGGCTGGCATTTGTGTTCTCTTAGGGTCTGTATGACATCAGTCCAGGATCTTCTGGCCTTCATAGTTTCTGGCGAAAAGTCTGGTGTGATTCTGATAGGTCTGCCTTTATATGTTACTTGACCTTTTTCCTTACTGCTTTTAATATTCTTTCCTTATTTTGTGCGTTTGGTGTTTTGACTATTATGTGACGGGAGGTGTTTCTTTTCTGGTCGAATCTATTTGGAGTTCTGTAGGCTCTTGTATGCCTATGGGTATCTCTTTTTTTAGGTTAGGGAAGTTTTCTTCTATGATTTTGTTGAAGATATGTACTGGTCCTTTGAGCTGGGAGTCTTCACTCTCTTCTATACCTATTATCCTTAGGTTTGATCTTCTCATTGAGTCCTGGATTTCCTGTATGTTTTGGACCAGTAGCTTTTTCCGCTTTACATTATCTTTGACAGTTGAGTCAATGATTTCTATGGAATCTTCTGCTCCTGAGATTCTCTCTTCCATCTCTTGTATTCTGTTGGTAAAGCTTGTATCTACAGCTCCTTGTCTCTTCTTTTGGTTTTCTATATCCAGGGTTGTTTCCATGTGTTCTTTCTTGATTGCTTCTATTTCCATTTTTAATTCCTTCCACTGTTTGATTGTGTTTTCCTTTAATTCTTTCAGGGATTTTTGTGTCTCCTCTGTATGGGCTTCTACTTGTTTATTTATGTTTTCCTGGAATTCTTTCATGCATTTTTGCGATTCCTCTCTGTAGGCTTCTACTTGTTCTCTAAGGGAGTTCATCATGTCTTTCTTGAAGTTCTCCAGCATCATGATCAAATATGATTTTGAATCTAGATCTTGCTTTTCTGGTGTGTTTGGATATTCCATGTTTGTTTTGATGGGAGAATTGGGCTCCGCTGGTGCCATGTAGTCTTGGTTTCTGTTGCTTGGGTTCCTGCGCTTGCCTCTCGCCATCAAATTATCTCTAGTGTTACTTTGTTCTGCTATTTCTGACAGTGGCTAAACTGTCCTATAGGCCTGTGTGTCAGGAGTGCTGTAGACCTGTTTTCCTCTCTTTCAGTCAGTTATGGGGACAGAGTGTTCTGCTTTCGGGCGTGTAGTTTTTCCTTTCTACAGGTCTTCAGCTGTTCCTGTGGACCTGTGCCTTGAGTTCACCAGGCAAGTCACTTGCAGCAGATAAGTTAGTCTTTACCTGTGGCCCCGAGGCTTTCGAGTTCGCTCAGGGGTTCTGCCCACGGGCTCTCCAGTGCTGGCAGCGACTGGAAGATCTGCGCCGCCTCTTCCGGGAGCCTCCGTGCACCAGGGTTCCAGATGGCCTCCCGTGTTTCCTCCGGTCTGTTTCCTTCAGGATCCGGGGTGTCTCAGGCAGGGCCCTGCTGCTCCTGGGCCCTCCCCACAGGAACCCAGAGGCCTTGTACAGTTTCCTCTTGGGTCAGGGATGTGGGCAGGGGTGGGCAGTGTTGGTGGTCTCTTCCGCTCTGCAGCCTCAGGAGTGCCCACCCGACCAGGCAGTAAGGTATCTCTCCCACGGGTTCTTTTTCTTACTTTTCTTACTGCTGGGCTCACGCTCTCTCATATTAAAGCACGTACTCTCCCACTGGGCTGCACGACTGGTCTCACCTTTTCCATTTTATTTTTTTCTTTTTCTACATCTTAAACTTTTTTTTTAAATAACACACGGCACCCACACTATCCTAGGTTTGCACACAGTGGAGATTGTCAATACTGTGGTCTTCTATCCTTAGACTTCTATGCTAGACTACTGAGAGGAACAACAATCATAAAACTACCATACCCTATAATAAATAAAATCTTCTGAAATACTTGGGTTAAGGGGGTAGTGTTAAGTTTTTAAAAATAAGATGTAAGGATTATGTAAACTAAAATTATAGTAGAGTGGATACATAGATCAGTAACATAGTTGTTTGCTATTATCAAATATTACACAGCATGCAAAATTATACACACTGTGCATTTTCTAAGCTGAAGCGCAGGAAGTTTATTTATATCAGCATTGCACGCACATGAGTGACACAGCGATCAGTGTTGTTACAACAGCTATGATGTAATTAGGTCACAAGATGTCTCAGCTCCATCCTGGTTTATGGCACCACTATCAGCAGTACCCTGCCACTGACCAAAATGTTGTGAGGTCTTTAGTAATATAAAATTATTGAAAAATAATCTAAATCTATTATATTTGAGAATTACAGCGCTGGTTATGTAAAAAAAAAAAAAAAGGTTTTCTTTAAAGCACATGCGCTTCTTTTTCTGGGACTTCTCCTCATTCCCTGGGACGCCTTGCTCTTTTACCTCTCAGAGCTATGGCATTATTATTCCTTAAAAACTGAAGAAAAAAAACCCACAAAGAGTAAGAAAGGTAGCAGTTTGTCCTACCAGAAGATAGACAATAGGTCAAATAGTAACTTTAGGGCCAGACACCACCATTGTAACTATGTTGCTCGTCTTCTAGCAGAGCTACAGTGGTCATCAAAGTCAAACAATGACATTTAGTAACACAGTGTATGACTTCAGCCATATTCATGACAAGCATTTACAGAAGGGTAAACGGCAGTGCACACCTGGTTAGGGATGTGTGTATGAGTGCTGTATGAAAGAATTAATGTCGGAGGAAATGAATGTTTTATCCTACCCTAAATGTTAGGGGGAGGAGGGAGGCAGGAGGAAGAGGGGGAGGATGAGGAGGTTGAGGATGAGGAGGAGAAGGAAAAGGAGAAGGAGCAGGGGAAGACATGCTTGTCTCTTCTCCCCGAGGGTAAGGGATTTGGAGAGATTACACTAAATTATGTGCAGCTGAGGTTTCTGATTCTTGCCTTCTAAACTGGTCCTGGTTCCTGAACTGACGGAAGGATTCTAAATACCACAGGAGCCTGTATCAGGGATTTAGGCAAACTCTAAAGCATGGTCTGGATTTGGTTTCAGAATAAAAATAGTTACCACAGAGCACCACTGTGCATCTAGCTCTGTGAAATGTTGCTTCATTTCATTAAACTACTTCAATGGGCAGGATATGAAGAGATGGACTTGGAGAAGCCGAGGCACTGTCACAGTATTATAGAGTGCACAGGAGACAAAGCTTTGAAAAACTTCCAAGATACATTCAAATACTGTTTTCAGTGTCCTTACTTCAGAAGTCAAGTCATCATCCTGAGCTTTCTACGTAACCAACCAGGCGCTGCATGCTACTCTGACTGCCCCAAAGCCCTAAATTTCACAATGGAGATAATGACAGCCTAACCTCATATCAAACCCCACTTATTTATAAGTTGTTGAGATGAGCTAGGCAACCAATTATGATCCATATTTTGATAATTATATTGATTAGTTATAGTTATACATATATATTAGTTAAGAATAATATATATATAGTTAAGAATAATATATATAGTTATATATATTAGTTAAGAAGCAAAGACTTATATGAGGATATAAATGTATTGCTTCCCTCTGAATATTTAAAGTCTAGCTTCTAACAGTAAAAAGTGAGGACTACATTCTGAGATGTTCAGTGATTGTACATGGATGTCCCAGCACAGCAAAGAAGCATCATCTCCCGTGGCTTCCCTCAGTCATAAAGGACTTATCAGGCTCTAGCACTTTTCCAGGGCACTCTCATGGTCTTTAGCTACCACTTACATTCATTACAAAGCAAGCCACAACTAACCCTAAGCCAAACCTCATGGGTTTATCAACTTAAAACATAGGCTGCTAGCTTGGGGAAAAAATGGTACATATTCAGATAGGGGTGCATATCAGATCCACTACATGGAACATCACTGCAGCCAGAGTAGGGCAACCAATGACCAATTCCTCCAACTCGGACTCTAAGGGGGTTCTGAAATAACTGAATTCAATTATCAGAAGAGTAATGCATTTATTTTGTTAGAAATGTTAGCATTTAAATTATTAAATAGTCCCTGTTTAGTTAGAAAATATACCTTCAAATGAACGCTTGAAAAGCATTAAGGTGTGAATGTTTTTGTGTACCAAATAGTAGATAGAGATTGAGGTCCTCGGGGAGATGATTGAGTCATTCATGCGGTCCTCATACATGGTACTCATACGGGAGGGGCAAATGTGCCTGCCGTTCCTACTATTTGAAGACTCAGCAAGATTATGCCATTTATCAGCAACCCTGACCAACCCATGAGTCCATTGTTATCTCAACTGCAGCCTTCTCCTCCTCCAGAACTATGAGGAATAAATTTCTGCTTTTCACAAAATTACCAAATCCAAGAGATTTTATCAGTGCCAACTGAATGAACTGTGACAGGGAATTAAAACCAGTGTGAAGGTTTATAGCAATGAATAATGTATAAAAAGTTTTGGGGCTTTATTTCCACAAACTATTTCACTACAAACATTTTAATTTTATAAAAATAACACAAAAATAGTTATCTCTATGGCTAATAGCACAAACTTAACTCACGTCACATACTATGCAACTATGATTTGAGATTTTTGGTGCACTATGTAATCAAACATAGTACGGAAACCAAGTAAGTATGTTGACCACATTTACAGATAAGGACATCAAGGTTTAGAGAAATCATTATCTTGCTCAAGACCACACAGGTAAGAGGTTACTAAGCCTGGGTTAACTCTAAGTAAAACTGACTTGAGCACTTGTGTACTCAACCTTACGGCCACTGTAACTGCTAATGCTTTAGGAAGTCCATGGAGGGCCCACCTGTGCTCTGACTACTCTGTGATCTGTTTGGTCTGTGAGCTCCTGCACATTAATGGCCCCAGAAACAGCAGGTACAAGTAATTCGTATACAGATATAGGTATACAGATATAGATATCATATAGATATATCATATACACACACATGAAATAAAAATAAGTCTTAGAAAGTATACATCACCAAGTTACATTAGTCTAGGCATTCATAACTGCAGCAATGACCACTCAAAGCACAACTCAATGTAGGCAAAATTACATTTTAATAACCAATTTAGGAAAGTGTTCTTTAGGGTAGAAAGTGTTCTTTAAACTTCTCCTATATTAAAAAGTAATGAGCATAGTCAGTATTTATATTTAGTTGACCAAATACACATGATCTGTACTAAACACTAGGCAATATTCCACATGCTGGTCACTCAATCAATCTCAACAACTACATAATGAACCATCACCATCCCTAATTCACTGAAAACGGAAGCTAGGGAGGGTAAATAACTGGTCCAAGAGCTTTCAGTTAAGCAATAAACTCCCGGAGTCAACAAGAGAAACAAGACTGAAGCGAGGAACCGGAAGGGTACAAACCACTGTCATATGAAAGCATAGAGCGTGGTTTGTGGCGTTCTCTTCCATTTCTTGCTCCAGCAAAAACTGACCTCTTAGTCAATAGCATGGAAGCCAGAGATACGTAAAGCCAAGACAGAGCAATGCAATTTTGGCTTTTTTTGAAATTCCATTTTCTCTTTACCTGTCACAGAGAGTAACTGTGACAGCAAATATTTCTGCACGGTGAGGTGCCCTGTGTACTAGTTTTAGTTCTACTTCTTGTTAACTGCCCAAAAGCTAGCAAGTGACTTGGGTGTTATAGGCCTGGTTTTCTCATGGTTCATGAGAGGTCCAGAATGTGAAATAATGGAAAGAGGTTGAATATATTTGGAGGCCTTTCTGTAAATTGTGAAACTGTCAAATAGTTTACTACATTTTCCGGTGGATAACCAAAGGATGTTATAAAGAAACAATTTTAAATACCATTTAACAAGGAATAAGTACGAACTATGTTTCTCTGAGATGTGACATTATTATTAGCATCACTTGAGATTTCATGCCATAGAAAATCATATATATATGATATATAAATCATATATTTATATATACATATATATAATTAAAGTGAAATATTACATTATTATTAAAAACAGTTTATGGTTAGTGTTTATAACATGATAGTATTCTGGGACCGAAGCTTCTGACTTTTCATTGACATGTGCTTTCCATGAGAACCATTTTCGTACCTGTGAAAATACTGTCTATTTGTGGTAAAGCAACAGTCTGTGAATGCTGTGTCAGACTTTCTAATCATACCCTAGGGAGCCAAACAGTTCATTTCCTCTGAATTTGTATGACATATGTTCTATGTCAGGAGGTTGCAGTGGTTTGCACAAACATGAATTAGCCAGAAAACTAGTCCCTAGAGCACTTGCTTTATTATAAAATGCAAAAATGATACTGAAATCAAGGTAACTCTGCTATTTACCAAAATCGCATGATGGGCTTGCAGAAGGTGGGTGAGTGAGCTGAGCATCACTCCATTCTGCAGTGTCGAGCATGTCTGCTTGAAACAGGGAATAGACAGGCTCTTCCCATTGTGTTCATGTTCCTTGCCTTCGAGGAAAGGAAATCGGGATGACAGACATGAGGTTATGGAATGATACGATGTAACAGCTGACGTGAGGATTGAAAGGCTCAGAAGAATGGGTGATAGTGTAACTTCCTATTGATTTCTCTCCAGGCCAATCTCCCTCTCACAGAGTCAATTCTACCCACATAACATCTCCCCACAATCATGATTTATTATATAAGGTACTTTACCATATTGTTAATAATTGTTATCAGCTAAATTCAGAGCAATGATTTTTCTTCTATGCAACTGCATATATTAACAATTAAATATGGTATTCAAAGTCAAGGAACAGAAGCTAGCCTAACAGTTACATATGACATAGTTTCATATGAGACTATTGGGAAGAATTTGCTTGCTTTTTTCTATGCCAGACCACTATATGGTTCCAAAAAAAGAAAAAGCATACACCAATTAGTTTTTAAGAACAACAATGAAATCACTAATGAAAGGGTCTTGTAGAAAATTTTAACATACATTATAATGAGAAGAAAATCTAGCTAAAGAATAAGATGTAAATATTTTAAACTTTTGTAAACTCATTTCTGTTCTCTAAACCTTGGTGTTGGCTTCAAAGGAAAGACTAAACTTTCCATAGGATGAAAATTGCTTCTTGAACAAAATTTGCTAATGCAATGAACCTGAGAAACTGATGTAGTGACCATGCTCTAGCTGAAATGAGAACAGGGATTCAAGCACCATTAACCATCTCTCTCTTCCCGCTCCCAACCTCACCCCACATGCACACTTCCTTCTTCCAGACTGCAAGCCACTGTGCTTCATGACCCCCAAGGTCATTTCTGTGAGTCCAGGTGGACAGCAAAGAAAACCAACAGAAGTGGTAATTCCAAGACTGTCTAAGACTTCGAGTTTCAAACAGGGGGTGTAGAAGGATGAAATGAAGGCCCTGTCGCAATACAATCATGTTCTGCTTGCTAGAACCTCGCTCTGATAAGTGTCTGCTATTCACTTCTAGATCGAAAGCCAGAGAATCAAATAACAGTATCAATGATAAAGAACAAATTCATTGTAATAAATGTAGTATTTCTTACCTATTCCAATTCATTCTCCTCTAAAGAGACCCACATATAATTGGTGTATCCATACAATTTTCAAGCACATCATTCAGATAACTGACCTTTAATCCCAGTACTTGGGAGGCAAAAGCAGGCAGATCTCTGTGAGTTTGATGCCAGCCTGTTCTACATAGAGTTCCAGGACAGTCAGAGTTACGTAGAGAGACTCGTCTCAAAACAAACAAACAAAATTCTAAGCAAACAGAAGAAAGAATAGAGAGAGGAGTGATAAAAGGAAAAGAAATGAAGGAAAATCAGACATTTCACAGCACTTCATAGTTCTTCAGAGAGCTATCTCCCTTCCCTCTCTCCCTGCCTGCCTCTCTCCCTTCCTCTCTTCCTTGCAACAAACCCTCCATTGCCTCTCGCCTTTAGCTATAGTCACCACTAGCTATCCCCAAACTACACTTGCAAGTGTCTTTTATTACTTAATGTGTGGTCTCATGACAGAGCTCCAGACCATGGGGTATGAAAGGCAGTCCTGTAATTGATTTCTAGTCCTATCATTATTAAGAAGGATGTTTTCTCTCCCCTTTGCAACTCAGATTGGGATGAGAATATAGTGGTATAATTCACCTTTTATTGTGCAACTGAGAATTATATCTTAGGGAGAGGCAGATAATATTAGAAGTAATATAGATTTCTTGAATTATGGCAGAAACTCTTAAATGCCTTCTTCCTTTCCTGACCCACTACACTTTAGTGGAACCAGAGCTTAGACTACATCCTAACAAGAAGACAGGTATTTTTTTTCCTACCTAATTAATTACTTACAAATGAAAGTAAAGGGAACAGGTACAGAGGGACAGTGGTCATTAAGGGTCTCTCTGTCTTTTTGTTCTAGGGGTTAAAATCCTCAGAGAGTCTTAACTCTAGATTGGGTTTAAGAGTGTCAGGTCACACTAAGAAAGCCTTGTAAAACGGTTTGAGGGTTTCTGTGGTGATTTCAGGGAGGTCATATTTCAAAAGTCCAAAGAAATCTTAGCAGGGATCTGAAATCATACACTGCTGTCATATGGTACTCTGAGTGCCTCCTGCCTTCCTACTACCATGTGCTAAAATTACCTTTTTGCTATGACAAATAGCTCTTTAGTGGTTGAGTTTGGTATGGAATTTATTAAACATGAAATACAACTGTGCTCTACCCTCTTCAATCCCATTCCTCACGGCAATGAAATAGAAAGGGAGCAAATGAATTATTAAGACTGTGCACACCAACCAGAGCACAGACTCAGTGCCTACAGCCTACGTAAGTATGCACAAGTGACTGTATTTTACCTTTGAAATTGATTTCTTTCTTCAGAAGCTTTCTCTAGTACTTTAAAGAATGTCACAATGATTAAAACTTTGCCTTGAAATGGCTAATCTCCATTGTCAACATGACTGGATTTGAAATCACCTAGGAGACACAGGTCTGGATGTATCTGTGAAGGTGTTTCCAGAGAGGATCAACTGAGAAGGGAATGTGGGAAACCCCATCGATGGGCTGGGTCCCTGACCAGAATAAAAAGGAGAGGGATGGGAAAGTCAACTAGGCATCTCTTTCTATTTCCTGAATACAACACCCCCACTGCTATGCCTTCCACCCTACGAGGGGACTGGATCCCCTTAAACTGGGAGCCAAAATTAATCCTTCCCCAAGTTAATTTTGTAAGATTTTGTCACAGTAAGGAGGAAAAAGTACCTAATACAGCTTCTCTCACCTGGAGTCTTTTATTTTCATGGATATTTGCTAATGAGATATCTAAAAGCTATTAGTCCAACATCGAAAAGGATATATGTATTTTAATAAACTATGTAGAGAGCCATTAAAATGGCATAGAAAAATAGGCAAACATTGTGATGTAGCAAAAAATGTGTAGGCTCTTGACCTTTGACTTTTCTTCAGGCCTTCGGCTTTCTTCCTGTGTGCCATAATAAAACAGAGTTACAATCAATGCTTGATGACAAATGGTCTCAGGGCTGGGTTTGCCTTCTTCTAAGCATATTGGCATTCATAAGCTGGAAAAGATAAAAGTAATCAACCAGCTTTAGACAAAAGTAGGATGACGACTCTGGCAAAACCTTCAAACCACATTAAGCTCTAATTTGAAATGATGTTTGAAATAAAGCGATGCAACTAGGACCAACATATTTACACAGCAACTAAAAACGGAACTCACTAGACACAGTTAAGAGATGGAAACAATTAAATGTGTTTGCTTTCTGAATAGACCTAGTATAGTGGAAGCTTTAAAGATTAAAAAAAAAAAAAACAGTTTTATTAGACTCTATTATTTTGTTGCTGTCCAGATTCTTAAATCATTTCTTTAATGGTCCTCTGAGGTTGTTCTAATAAGACATATTATTTTTAAGAGTGAGTAAACAATCTGTTTAATTTCACATTATCAATCCTTCACCAGGTTCCATTCTCATTGTCACCATATAGAGATGAGGGCCAACATAACCAAACTTCCTGTGACGAAGAAGAGTCTCGTTGGATTTCATTCCTCTATTTAAATATAAGAAATTCAGTCTTTCTCCCTCTATATAAGTCAAGTTTTCTATGCTTTAAAAAAAAAAGTTAGGTAAAGTTGTGTCATGCGAGTCATCTAAGCATGACAGGCACTTCAGCAGAACATAGTGATTGTTATGGCTCAGAGGAAACTGGGATGGTGAAGCTGTTATCCTGAGCTGAATCCCGCTCCAAATGCGGGATGGCCAGATACCAGCATATCATCAAGCCTTGGCTAACACACATTCTCTGACCGCTCAATCACCGAGTGTCTTTAAGCCCCAGTGTCCTAGACTCTCTGGCGTCTTTTCCCTGGGGCTATATCCAGACAAGCCCAGCTCAGAGAGGTGACTCTTTATACACCATAATGAAGCCCAGGTCTGGGAAGTGAGTCTTGCCAAGGTCTCACTGAAGTTTGCCAAGAATTGATGCTACAGAGTATTGAAAACAGGACAGGTCCTTGTCTGTTCTCCACGTCACTAGTTTCCAGAGAAGACAATACATTTTTGAATGACTCAATGGAATTTGTCTTCCTAATAAATCATACATCAACGGGGACACACATGAGCCCCTACTCCACCCGATACAGAAAGTGCAGGAGAGATTGGCAAGCTAGAAAAAGAAAAGAGAAAACTTGCTATTTTTCCACATCAAAGCTGAAAAATGTCAGGGCTCTCCTCGTGGTTTCTTTACCTGATGCAGAAGCTAACAGATTCAAGAGCATGTTCTTAACAGTGGTTAACTTCTCCCAGAAGCACATATGGGTTAGGAGAGGATCTGATTTTGCTATTCCTATTTAAGCTGTTGAAGAAGGAGTTAAGGAAGATTATGCAGATGACAGCATTCAGCTTCAACAGGACCAAAAGATAACAGGAGAGCTAAAGACTGGCTAAACCATCACTTTTACTCAATTGCTTCACTCTACACAAGTGTAAGGCTGCTCACGTTGAAAGACTACCACATTTTAACTGAGCTAAGAAGCCAATAATTGCCTCAGTTACTATAACTGTAATAACAATTCAGTAGTCTAGAGAAAGTATTTAAAGATTTCAAGTGTTTCTTCTACTCAAAAACTACACTGAGAAAAGTTAAATATCAACAATCCACGCAGAGGTTCATAGCGTAGATTTAGTTCCACAAGTTACACAATTTAGTCTTTTTTAGACAGAAACACACAAGGGATGGAAAATTTTGAAGAAGAACTGGAAGGACAACTCAGTGGCTAAGAATGTATATTGCTCAACCTGAAGACAGAAGTTCAGTTCCCAACACTCATATGGTAGTTTACCCCTCCAGCTCCAGTGGATCCAACACCCTCTGCTAGCCTCCAAGGGCACCTGCATTCGTGTACACATGCACACACACAAACATATAAGACAAAAAAGAAAAAAGAAAGGAGGAGGTGGGCTAGGAATATAGCTTAGTTGATAGCTCACTTGTCATGAGGCCATGTATTCAATCCAAGTACGACACACACACACACACACACACACACACACACACACACACCAGGGCTAGGCAGAGGAAAAGAAAAAGAAAGAGAGCATCTAAACACAACCAAGCAAGCACATACTCAGTAAACATTTGGACTATGCGTTACATGTAAGACCGCATGCTTCAATTACAGCATATGACAGAGATGACAACCGCTAGCTTCCACTGTTTCTCAAGGGAAGCTTGGTAGTAACCGTCCACACCTAAATCAAACACACAGTATCTGGCGCTCATTAACCTACTATTAGCTGTAGATCTGATGATAGTAAGAGCTCCCTGACAATGCCCATAGAGACACTTTATGTGCCTCTTACCACACTTTAAGATCCATCCATACCAGAAAAAGTATCTTACTCCTTCTAACTTCAACACTACACTTTAAGGTTTTGGACATGCCGTTGGAAGCCTTCGCTTGTCAGGCCTTTCCAAACTAACCAGAACATATCTTTTTAATAAAAAATAATAGCTATGTTCTCATTTTCAAAGTTTGTGATTAAAACTTACAGTGAAAGAGTCCAGCTGAGAAGAAATTTCCTTTTGGTTAAAAAAATAATATCATTCAATTTATCGGAACAATATGAAATGAAGATGTTGTTGTTGGGTCCTTCCCTTATGTGGGAAACCAAACAGAATTGCTGGCTTAGCTAAATCCATAAATTATTTGTCACGTAACATTTCAACAATAATTTTAAACATATAAAAGTCAAGGCACAAAAGAAAATCTTGCTATCTATGATAACCAAACTAAATAATTACACATCTTTATGTATGTTATTTCAGAGACCTCATAATTTCACACGTTTAAGTATTTCTTTTAAGCATAGCAGGGACAGCTGTTTCAGACATAACTAGCAGAATGCCATGCTGTTCCAACTGCCATTCAGATCCGAAGGCATGGCAGCTTAACTTTGCTAATCTTGGCTTACACATTTAAAAACAACTTACTAAGACTCAGTGATAAACACGGTACTGTTCTATTTTTCCCATGCTTTACAGCCTTAAAATTGTACTGCTCGATTGCTTTTGACTATTGACAAAGAGCACTGTTACCTGTTCTATTATTCGACACACAGCTAAAAGATGTGTGACTCACTCTTCCCTCCCTTAGGTTTGGAATGCAGGCTTAGCAGCGGGTGTGAGTGAAAGGAAGTAAATAATTCCTCATCCTCTAAACAGTTCTTCAGAGCATCAGCCCTGGATAAAGTCTCTTTCTTGTAGCCTAGTGCCCTCTCCCTCAAAGGGAGGAAAACGTGAAGTGTATTCCCAGAGAACAAATTCATTTACCATATGATGCGGATCAGTAAAGGGTACTGAGTACTGGGAATGTAAAGTTAATTCTTCCTGTCAAAGCCTTAGGAAAATAATCACATCATAAACATACCTCTCTCTCTGCACTTTAGAGTTGGCCCCTAGTTTTATTTTAGAAGTTGTTTTCTATATGTGCCTTAAGCTGAGGTTCTTAGATGTCTACAGATGAGTAATTTAGTAGTAGCTTTATGTAACAGATTTAATAAAAGATACATTAGAGCACTCGCTTATTCTCCGTAGAAGAAAGATGGTAGAAAATAAAATCCCGGGAGATGAACTGAGCTTAACTAAAATGATAGTCTCCCTACCAAGAATTTCAAGCTCCTTCAAATGGTGGAGCATTAGAGCCGAGGCTCAATACTGCCATCTCCTTCAGAAATGCAGAAATACAAGAAGCAATCTCACTAACCAAATAACCTTTCTATGTTTGTTCTTCACAGAGGAAGGGCCAGCCGCTAAAGATGGTGTTTATAAGGTTTACTGAATTAACAAATATTTTACAACTACAACATACTATTTTGTGTGTGTTTCTCCTCCTCCAAAGGAGAAACACATAGGTCACCTGTTAATGCTGTTATCAATAGCATTAGTTTTTATTTGGACAAGCTCGAAGTGTTGAGGTGATTGCTAAGGCATTACACAAAGCCAGTCGTAAGCGTGGACAAAGTAAATCATTAGCCTATCTTTATTTTAAGGCTGTCCTATTCATTCCCTGACTAGAAACTAATTTTTTTCTAATTTAACACCTTCAGCTCTATTAAAGTACAAAATCCTTTCCACAAAGACAAATTTGTATATAGTACAAATTATAAGTATATTAGTATAATCAACTATTAAATCACAGCTTTTTGGGTTTTTGGTTTTTTGGGTTTTTTTTTTTTGTTTGTTTGTTTGTTTTTTTTTACAGGTACAGTGACAAGTGTCTCGAAATGCCACTTTATGTCTGTTGACTCAGAATAAACTCTCTTTTCAGTCACAAAATACATGGTTATCCCTGTTTAGTCTCAATTCCCTTCCTAAGGGAATTTACAGATTTAACAAGGAAGAGAGCATTGTGCCAAAAAGAGGTCACCACCAAAGTGGGAGGGTGACAGGAAGTAAGGACTAGATTGAGCTTGAAAGAAAAAGTGGCTCTTGAGGAACTACTCCTACTGGATTCCTGATTGGGGTAAGAGTTGATGAAGACAATGGGCGACTCACTTGTGTCAACATCATGATGTGTATTCATACAAGCCTGTATGGTATGTAACTCGACTGCTTGATGTGGACACTTGATACGATCAAAAAGGATGGTAAACGTGAGGTGTATGAGGCTGCTGGTGGTGTGATATGACATAGTATCTTATAATAAGCATTTTTAAGAACAAATAGTAAATCAAGAATAACAATACAGTCAGATATAGTAACTATAATCCTATATCCCCAACCCTTGGGAGGCTGAGTTGGGAGGATCGTGAATTTGAGGCCAGCCTGGGCTACACAGTAATTTCCAGGCTAGCCCAGATTACAAGATAAGAATGTCTTTAAAAGAACAACAACAACAATAATAATAATATAATCCAAAAAACAATAAGGTGCATAGCAAAGTAAAGACAAAAGGCAGAAACATAGTTGTTAGCAAGTTTTACACACTTTAACTACTTGTATGCAGTAGAGGCTTTAAAATTAGTTGACTAATGTTGTAGGTGTGTGATTCTAAGAATAATAATAAGACTTACAAGGCAAAACCAAATGTATAATGCGACACAGTGTTGAAAAATCGTAAAATAGACATTGGGCTAGTAGAAACATACTGGAGCAGGACACGAGTTTTCGCTGCACTTTTGAGTAACATAATTTTTTTCAAAGAGCAAAGGCACTAATTTTTAACTTCTGGTCCCAAACAAGTTATTACTACTGCAGCTATTCTCAGCTCCAAAGCAAAGAGGAATCAGGCTGAGAGAACCAAGGGAGATGCTTCTCCACTCCAGAGCAGGGTTTCCCCTGATCCTGTCCAACAAAGCATGTCTCCTTCCTTCCTCTTCTACAGAGAAATCTATGTGTGAACCCTAGGAAAACAGTGTATTACAATAACTGCTGGAGAAGTTACTCATTGACATAATGGCTTTCTTTGCTCTGGTGATGCACCAAAACCACATCCTTAAGGGTGGGGATTAAATTCAAGGAAGGCTTTAGACTCAAAGGAAAAGGCTTTGCATAGCCAGTCTTGCCAACGACATGAACCTAAAGGAGCCAATGCTCTGACTGATATGGTGGCTAGAGACTCGATGCTTAGATATACAGAAAATAGAAAATAAAACATATTCCTGGAAATCTATCAAAAAACATATTTTGTATAAATCCTAAGAATTACATTAAACTTTAGCCACAAAATATAATATAATGTTTCACAGTTTTTAACTTGAATAACTCAAAACTTAAGTTCTCCTTAAAGTTTGACCTGAAATCAAGCTTTGAGGGAGCTTCCTTTCCACTAATAACTGGGAATCTTTACATGAAAGTTAGTGAAGCAAATTACCTCCTCACCCACCACCTCTAAGTTTAATGAGACTGTTGTAAACAATTCGGGTTTAGACTTTTAATGAAAAACACATACTCACAATTGATGTCACTCAAAAGAACCTATCTTGAAAAGGCATTATAAACTTTGTTTCTAAAGGAAAATGTAATATATTCCTTAAATTACCATGGGGGCATGGTGCTGACATTGTGTTCCTCAGTGCTGCTTTTAGTTCTCTGAAACAGCCTGGGTAACTTAAAATCCTTCCTGTTTTATAAGAAAAGGAACAGAACGCCAACTCTGCAGATCAGAAGATGGGTGAGCTGCCCATCACCACCAACCAACTGTCTCACACCCCTCGTGAGAGAGGGGTGTGGTGGACAGGAGAACGTGTCACTGCAGAGTAGGCCCACAGGGGTGAGCCACAGCCTGGAGCTTGCCTCCCACTCAGCCTCCGAACATGCTGCCCAGCCATGTGATAGCCTTGGTGCTGAGCAAGGACAGGATGCCCAAGATGAAGAATGGTTCATTTTCTGGTTGGACCTCCTAGAAAGATCTCTAAGGTCAGTGCTGCCCACTGTTATCGATGGCTCACTGTTGCAGGCCATGTTGAAACTGTAGGTTCATGTCCGTAGTCCTATAGCATCTGGGAGCTGTGTCAATGACCCTGGCCTGAGTTACCATTGATGGCCATACGAATTTCCATAAGCCGTGCTTCTACGGGGGCCGTGTTGATGTGAGTATCCTGTGCAACCACCTGAGGCCATGTTGAGGTCCACAATGTCTGGGTCTGTGTTTCTACTGCATCCAGTGGTCTGTGTTTGTGTCTGCAATCTGTACTACCACTGGAGGCCATGCTGATGTCTGTGGCAGGTGCTGTCACCAGAAACCGTGTATAAGTCCATGATCTGTGGTCCTGCTCCATGTAAAAGCCAAGGAAGCTATTTTTGCCATGGTATTGATGACCGCAGTCTTACAGTTGAGAGAGACATAGAAGGCTTCTGTGACAACCCCTACTCCCCGCCCCCGCCCCCCCCCTCATCAAGTAACAGCATAGACAGAAAGCCATTGAAGAGAACTCTTAAAACTTATGGTATAGATGCTAAACTGTGTACTTATCCACAGTTGATCGCTTCTGGCAGAGACCGGGGCGGGGAAAGAGTCAGTTTTCTTTAAGAGGATGGCCATTGGGAGTTTGACCATGCTCCAGTGAATATGTTCTCCCCTCCTCCTCCTCCTCCTCCTCCTCCTCCTCCTCCTCCTCCTCCTCCTCCTCCTGCAGGGGGCAAAGAGGAGGACTAGGAAGTGAGCTTGCTGGGGTTCATAATGTGAAATTCCCAAATAATAAAAATATTATGAAAAGAAGACACTCCACACCACAGTCTATCCGCTGTCTAGAAAGCACTGTTAAGAGGCACATTCCTAATTATGTGAACACAGTTGGTCAAAGAAAGGCACCAACATGTGGGAGTTTTTCTTGTTCCCTCTCCTTGACATTTGCAAATTAGAAGAATCCTCATTATAAGGTCCAGAAATGGCAGAACATTACTCAGAAGTATCATCATATTAAAAGATAAAAGAATATGTATCCCGAAACTTGAAGAACAAAACTGTTCTAGCTGGTATAAGTATCAGCACGCACACCCACCCCTCTCTGTCGTTTCCTTTAGTAATGAAAACTGGGAAGAATTCTGTGAGTGCTGTGACGATCCCTCACTTAAATGAGGACAGTCTGAGGCTCATGAATGGGCCAAATATTTATTTTGCAGAATATTTTTATGGGTAAGGCCTGTTAACTTTAGCGACCCAAGGAAATACCCAAAGGGCATACCAGTAGTGACTGAGCACCCTTTAGAAGTGATTTTCAACCTTCTTTAAAAATTTTCACCATACCTTTTCTGGTCAAAAACCATAACAACTCCACTTCATTCTACACATAGTTCATGAAAACACTGAAAAATGAAACCCTCCTCTGTGATAGTCTTTCTATTGGTGATTACCTAATGCATAGTGGATTTTCCTCTGAACTATTATAAATTTGTTGAGCATGGCTCAATTAGTTTAGTGTTCATAGTCTCGTGATTCCTTGAGTGGAAATAAAAGAATGTCAAAGCTAATGAGACGAGGAAGATATATAAAGTGAGAGAGATGCATCGAGTCAACACTGTATATCTAAAAGTGTGAGTTGTGTTTGTGAAAAATAGAGAAAGTAGGAGAGGAGAGGAGTAGAAGAGAACAGTAGAGGCCGGCCATGAGAGTGTGGAGAGAAGTGGGGAGGAGAATGGAGAGAGAGGGGACAAAGCGGGAAGAGGGTGGGAGTAAGAGTGAGAACAAGAAAGAGCAAGAGAGTGAGGAGGGTGCAAACAGCCCCTTTTATACTGAGTCAGGCACACCTGGCTGTTGCCAGGTAACTGTGGGGGTGGAGCTTAGACAGAATGCTAACAGTGTGCAATTTGCCTTTAGGATACAGTGCTGAGGATTCACAAGAGGTGATCCTTTCCCTTCTCAGCCACCTTAGCTCCTGCACTAATGCTTCCTACTTTGAAGAATAGTCACAAAGCCACGCCGTTCACCATGTGTCTCCCAGAGTCAGGAGGAAACTTTTGACCCTAAGTAAGAACAGCCATTCTCTTTTCCCCTTATCTCTTTACCCCTGTGCTCTTCTTTCTAGAGAAGCAGAATTACTTCGCTTATCTTCAGAACAATGGGAATGGTGCCTTGCACTATTAGGTTTTCAAACCCCTGAGAGTTTCTCGCTGATGAGATCATGTTTAATTCCTCTAATTAATAATAAGCCCTCCCTTATGCTAACTATTTTATAACTCTCAGCTACAGATCCTAATCATACATCTAGAGTTAGGATAAGGCTAGCCCACTTTTCATGTTATTAACCTTTATCATGCTCTACCCACCACTAATATCCTCCATAACAATGGCTTCCAGGCCTTTGTGAGTCGTTTTAACGTATCTTTCATTTCATTGTCATCCACTTTAAAATTGTCCCATGGGAAGCACAAAAGAAAGCTGTGAGGACATTAATGTGAGGTCAATACAAGAAAATAACGAAGTACACAGGGGTACAGCAAAAGAACAACCATCTGTCTTCTGATGCCAACATTTAATCATCAATATAATCATTGAGCAAATGCATACCAAAGGTTTACATAAGCCCCTCACTCCTGTTGTCCACTGTTTTTCAAGGTGTTCACTGAAGGACAAGCAAAGTTAATAATAGCAAACCTTGCTATATACAGCAAGTGTCATGTATCACACACATGCACCATACAACACGTATCATGTATCACACACATGATTTTCTGTACTGTCTTATTCCATATCCACAGTAGTCTTTTTGGGCACAAATTATCTTTGTATCGTTGTATAGGTGATAAAGCTGGAATGTAAAGAGTTTGCCCAAGCTTATCTGTTAAAGGCCAGAACTCTATCCAGGTCCACCTGATAGCTAAGTACTTTAAACAAAGATTACACAGGGAGGGAGGTAGAAGCAGCTGCATCTCTGAGTTCAAGGTTTATAGAGAAAGTTTCCGACCAATCAAAGCTGGAAATGAGACCCTGCCTCATAAAGAAATAGATGATTTATAAATGATAGAATATGATAGAGATATAGGATAATAGAACAGCTTTAAAAGTCATTTTCATTATATCTGTTTAATCAGCTACACATCTATTGAGGACTGCTTCTTGAGTAGATTTTCAGATTTAAATTCTCTTGCTGTTGCTGTTGTTTTGTTTTGTTTTTTTGTTTTTTGTTTTTTTGGGGTTTTTTTTTTGTTTTGTTTTTTTTCTTGAGACCTGGCCTTACTTTGTAGCCCAGGCTAGCCAGGAATTAATGGCATAGCCCAGGTCAGCCTCCTATATATTGTGACCCTCCTACCTTAGCCTACCTTAGAGTGGTGGGACTACAGGAATGAGCCTCTGTGGGGAATAGAGCAAACCCTGAGTGAAAGTGTATCAAGGAGCCAATGCCTCAGCCTCATAATAATTATAAAGCCTTATCCAGTGAGGTTCACAGGGTGGCAAAGCTTTCCTCTGGAGCCCAAGTGAGAGGGGTTAGGAGCTTACAGGCCCTAGCTGCTGAGGCTCTCCCCAGTGGACAGCCCAGGGCAGCTCAGAGACCTCCCACTGAGCCTTGCTTAACATCCCTCCCCAGTGCAACAACACTGACAGGTTCCAGGTTGTGGCCCTACTAGGTGCAGCTTTATCAGAGTGTGCATATTCCACCTGACCCCAGCTGTTGTGTACATGTGTACACAAAAACTCCCTCCCATCCTTAGACAGGGCTCCAGGACCCAGGCTATATAGGACGTGGTTCACACCTAAATTCCTTATTTGGGGAAAACAAACTACCTAACTCCAGTCTAGGTCTAGATTGCTGAGCCAGCCGGGACTTGATTGTAGCATATTCCTTCCTTTTAGTGCTGAAGGAATTAATGACAGCCAGCATGAGGCAGCCATTTGCTAAGTGCTAGGCAGACTAAAATCAGCATAGTCTAATTAACCCCTCTCTGTCAAGGTGCTGCTTACTCTGTGAGGTAAGTAGACAGTCTGCACACTAGTCGTACAGGAGATATTCAAAATACAATACAGTACCCAGTCAGAACATCTCCATGTGGAAGCTTGGAGTGTAGCCAGATAAATGAGTTACATATTATAGTTCGAGGGCTACAGCATCTGAATTCTGTGTAGTTCAGATAGAAAAAAAGGAATTCTGTCCTTAGATATCAGTGACGCTTCCTCAGAACCTCTGCATTTCTTCTCCCTTTTGTCCAGTACTAGGAGTAGTCTAAATGTCTTACCAGCTTTCTTGACCCAATAATTCAGAAGGCATTTCCCCAAATGTCAGCTATCATAACTTCAAAATGGCCTCAAATTCCTCCTCTGAAAATTAATTTGTATGCTTATGGATATAGATCTATACGTACTAGGTAACAATTTGTTACTATGCCTTCTTTGGAATCTAGGACTGAATAAACGCATACTTCGCTAGAGAGTAATTCTGGGATAAAGCATGTGCGGTGAATCTTTACGTCTTATATTTGTGGATATCAGGAAATTATTTTACATTATTATTATTAGTGCAAAAGAATGTTAAAAATGTAAGTTGGTTGTTTTCTAAAGCATTTCGGTAACTAAAGACTTCAGCATTTAGGAAAAGAAAATAGAAAAATTATTGCAAAACGGTCCAAGTTATTTCTTGGGGTAATTTAATCCCCAAGATCAGGAAATAGAGAGTAGCAACACTGAAGGGGAGCCAAGCCTGGTGAGTGTGCTTGGGACTAATTGTCTGCTTAATTCCTCGGTTTCACTCACCAACAACTGAATGAAAACAAGAAGCTATAGCTGATAAGAACGGAATGTTCAAGCAAAGAATGTCACTTCCTCGGTTTAAAACAAGGAAAAGCACTGCAAACTATGTCACCTATCCTGGTGCCAGATGAGACTCCCTCTACCCCAACTCCCCAATTCTACTATTTAACAGTAAAATAAATAAGTAAATAAAATGGGACAAAAGCAATACAGTATAGTCAAACAGGGGGGTTGATTAAAATAAGAACTAAATATTGCACCTAAGTTTCACTTTAAGCCAGGCATAGTAGTGCACACCACGCCTTTTAATGCTATTTGATACAAGGTGGGTCTCCAACCCAGTCTGAGTTCCAGGCCAGCCAGGTCTACACAGTGAGACCCTGTCATTCAGGCGACATTGTTAAAGAGACAGAAAGATTGTAAGAGCCAAAGGACTGAGAATCCTGCTTTGAGATAATGTCTTCAATACACAACAGGGAAGCTGCACTCGTTAAAAATCTCACTAAGATAGCTAAGGAAGATAATGACAATACCAGTTGATATGCCCGTGTAGAGTGGAGCAATCCCATGATGCTCCACCTTTAAATGAAGAGCTACAGGCAATGACTACTGAGAAAGGGCCAGTCAGTCTTTTCCAGGGATGCACCCCCTAATTGGTTATCCAATACAAAATGGCCAGCTCTAAACATATATGTATGAAAAACATGGATTTAGCAGGCTCTCTATATTTTATATACATATGTACATATTGTGTGTGTATATAAGACAATAATTATGGGGGAAAAAAGGTTATGAATTTGAGAAGAAAGTAGAAAGTGACATTGGAAGACTTTGTGGAAGGAGGAACAGGAAAAATAATATAAACACGGTGCTCACAAAATTCTAAAAGAAAAATAAATTCCAAAAAAAATCAATTTAAAAAATAAATTTATACTCATAATGTAAAATGACATATAGTGTTATATGTAACTTTATAAAATATATATAATAATACTATAAGTGTATAAACACATAATCTAAAAGCTCTAAGAAATATATCAAAATCATGCTTATCATTGAGCAGTAGAATAACCAATTCTAATTTTCTTCATAATGAATTTTTAAAGTTTCCAAATTAAGTTACATTGGTTTTAAAATAATATTCCCTTTAGATTATTTCCTTTTTGTTTTTCATGCAGAGAACAAAATCTGGAACCTAGAGTGGTAAATGAATGTTCTACTTCATGTCTTCTTTCCTAAGGACATCTGTCCAGAGCTGTGGCAGGCCTGTGACTGTCCCCTCAAGTTACATTCACCATTAGGTAGATTTCCCCTATGAACTGTAGTTACCTGTATGTAGCAGAGCCAAAATTTAATCCTGATATGTGGCCATGCTATAATGCTTTCCTTCTTGAGGGAAGACCCTCTGTTATGGAAGTGTCACCAATGTACAAGTCTAGGGAAAACAGTGCCAGGGATCTAGACAATTGCCATTAAGCTGGAAGAATCTGGGGATAGGTAGATGCCAGGCTTCCAAATCTCTAGCTGGTTATTCTCCTCAAATAACCATGTGCCCTTAGCCAATCACAACTCAGAGGGTCAGTTTCCACATGTACAGAATTGGGGAATGAAATGATTTACTTGTTTAAAGACTGATCTGACAAGAACACAACTTGAATGCATTAATATTAGAAAGTCACATATCAATCAAAATCCTATTTTTGTTTAGTGTTAATTAAAATTTTGTCATACAATATATATATTGATCACGTGTCCCCCCTCCACTTCCTCCTAGATCCTCCTAGCTCCCTACCCCCATAGCCTCATGTTCTGTCTCTTCTACCTGTGCCTTTCTCTGTGAGAGTATTCTTCAATGACCCAAAACCGCACAGTCTATCAGCCACTAGTGTGGTGCCAGCTAGAAGTGTGTTTTCTGAAAAACCTTTTTACCTTCTTAAGCCACCGTAAAGCAAAGCAGAAAGGTATGATTTCTAGGTCCTACGGTTCTGGATTCAAATAAGGGCTCAAGGGAAACAAAGGGAAGTAGCATAAAATGACTTAAAACAAATGTGACTTCTCCAACATTTTACGCTGGTTAGATTTTATTCAGTTGTGTTATTTGGTAAAGGAATCACTGGTAGAAACTTGAAGTTAATGGTAGGACTGCTAGTGATTTTTTTTTTAAGAGAAAATAATTATGGTTATGTTACGAAGCAGAAAATCAGTTACTCGAGTGTTAACTTTCACATATTAATTAACTCAAAGACCTATTAGCATTTTCTGAAAACTAGAAAATGTTAAAATGTTACTTTATAAGTTATGATTAGTACTGTTCTTTTGGGTAGGGATGCATTGCTGTGACCAAAACACATGCCAAAAACAACATAAAGGGTTGAGATGCATCTGGGTCACAGTTTCAGCACAATTTCAGTTCAATATGGTAATGGGATTTCTTCAGCCAGCAGGAGCAAGAGGACGGGCCAGGAAGCAGAGACCATTGCCAGAGCCAGGGGCAGTTATAATCTTCAAAGGTCAGTCCCTAGTGACCTATTTCTGCCAGGCACAACTTGTTCAAAGCATATGCCTGTGAGGTACATTCCAGATTCAAACCACTAAAATGGGCTAGAACCAGCAGTCTCCTGTAGATGATTACAGTGGTTAGAAAACCCTTTTTTCTGTTTTAAATGACTCCTAGTCTGTATACCAATTAAATATTTATAAGTTTATAGTCTAGTACTGTACAGAAGAATCAAGTGGAACATACAGTAATTTAGTTAATTTAAGACTGCCCGAATACCATGCCCAGATTTCATCGTATTGAGTATGTATCAAAAAGAAACTCCAAAAATGTAACAATTCAAAAGAAACCTTCTATTTCTCACACAAATTAAAAGCGATAGTGTTTTCCATTTATGGTGGGACCACTGAATGACAATCATCTTCAAAGATATGGCTCATCTATGGTCTCAAATTTTACATCATATCTCCTTTTTGTCTTATACATAAGTTAAGGAGCTGGAGCTGGAACTAGAGAGACGGTTCAGAGAGTAAAGTGCAGGTCAAAGTCTGATGTCCTGAGTCTGATCCCACAGTCGTAGAAAACAAGTCTTACAAGCTGTCCTCTGACTTCCACATGCAGGCTGCACACACACACGCACACACACACACACACACACACACACACACACACACACACACACACACACACACACACACACACACACACACACACACACACACACACACACACACACACACACACAAACACACAGACACACACAAACACACCCACCCACACACACACACACACACCCCACACACCCCCACACACACACCACACACACACACATACACACCACACCACACACACACACACACCACACACATACACAACACACACACAAACACACATACACACACACATACACATGCACATACACACACACACACAGAGACATATACACAAGCATGCACAGAAGCACACATACACACAGACATATACACAAGCATACACACACAAGCATACACAGACACACAAACACACAAATGCACACATACAAACACATAAACACACAGACACACACACACACACACACACACACACACACACACACACACACACACATACACACACACACACACACACACACACACACACACACACACACACACACACACACACACACACACACGACTTTTCAGTGGACAACTTACTCATTCTTTTATCCATTTCTTCATTCGAGGAAGAAAACAGAAGTTTTGGATGCACTGCAAAGCGGTCTAGGCGGTCTGAAATATTGCCTGCCTGATCTTCTAATCATAAGTTAGGGCACTGCTCCACTCTGACCTGGTCAGTAGCTGTTCTCTCTGCACATGTGCTGTATGCATACCACAGGAATTAACGAGGACTATGATGAACATTAGCTGTGTTGTGTCATGCTGGCTACTTACCGACACGTTAACGACGCACCATTACAAAACCACCAGTCAAGTCTGGCAACACTGTGGCTTGACCAGAGCCACTGACATAGAATTTGATCATTTTCAATGCTAAGGAAAGAAATTCTTTTGTATAATTTATTTGACTAGTCATAAACCATTTCTCCTTGATTTCTGTTTATGATACCAGAATACAATTGCTACTGTCCATTTCACACTACAATTATTGAGATATTGAAAATAATTTATAAGAAGAGAGACTAGGGAAGTACACATTTTGTGTTTTTGTAAAATTTATACAACAAGTACAACATATCATAAAAGGCTATGTCACATTGATTTCTACATGGTTACTATGTTCAATTACAGTAAAAAGTTTACGTGAGCATGACAGTTTATTCAATGTATTATCACTTACAAAGTGACTGCTAGAAACAGGGCCCAGGCCAGCATTCAACACATTAATCATCTCCCTGTCCTCGTGGAAATTCCAAGGACATTAACCACCCTTGCTTATAAAACCCAAGACTGTCAATAGTTCAGTTCTCAGAGTTCTCTAAATGCTTTTGCTGGGAGTTAATCAACTCTATTTTTACAGCAAGTGAATGGTTTAAAACATGGCCTTTGAAACTAATTGTACCTGAAATAAAAATGGCTATGGGAAACAAAAACATGTTTTTCTACAATAATAATATGGAAATATGCTTGTCCAACTCAACCCTGGTTCTGAGAACATGTCTCTCCTATGATAAAAAAAAAGTGAGGG
Source organism: Rattus rattus (assembly GCF_011064425.1). NCBI lineage: Eukaryota > Metazoa > Chordata > Mammalia > Rodentia > Muridae > Rattus > Rattus rattus. The sequence goes on from NC_046160.1 coordinate 70,524,920, forward strand.
AAAGGAAAGTGAGAGGATTTTATGCTAACACAGAACCAGGCAATAACATAACCACTGTCTACTGATCGACAAATCGGTCTCAGACATCTCACAGTCATCACCCTGTAAACACTGCATTTTGGGGTTTTTTGGTTGTGTTGTTGTTGGGTTGCTGTTGTTGCTTTGGTACAAAGCACTTGAAAATTAACCTGAGCATATACAACAATGTCAGAATCCTGCTAAAAGAATGTCTGACCCCCAAACATTCCAGCCTTCTATTCACCAGCTAAATCTACAAAGACTAGACTTGTGTGCTTATGGGGATAGCTATCATCTGACTGAAATTTTGTATGGTTTTAACTTATGGGCACAATGAATTTCCAGATAATCTCAGATTTTATCACCATTGTATCCAGACCTTTGTCTTTGATGTGCCAAACATCATACCCAATGGCAAAAAGCTGAAAGAATAGGAGACAATTACCAAAAATTGAGAGACGTGGAATAAGTCTGAAACTTCTATTTTTAAAAAGATCAAAAGTCTTATAACCTCTGTCAAATTCAACATAAAACTTAGAAACACCAGAATCAGTTCTGCAAATGTAAATGTCTCTTTTATTTCCTCAGATGAAGGGATGAGATGAGAGTGAATCTTACCCAAGCTGTGTTAATAATTGGCTTAGGTTGTGCCTAAAACATTTCTTTCTCCATACTAAGGATCCCTAAGTCTAGAAGCTTGTAGATTTTGTACAATCTAATCTTCCAAGCTGACTTATTCAATTCAGTTTCTCTTGGCTTCTGACTAAATTGCTCTGCTTGGCCTCATATGTTGGCAATATGTTCTAATCTTCTGGCTCCTTTTTATTTTCTAGCTTGTTCTTTGTTCACCTGTGTCTAGTTTTTTCTCTCTGCAACTTGACTGTGAGAACTATCGTGACCAAACTGCCATATATACCCCATCCTCTCTCTTTGCTCTTAAGTTGCCTGTATTTCCTGTGCTGTTCTCATGTGAGTTGGGGATAGCCTATCTCTGACTCATTCTGTCAAATATTTCTCTGATTCATCACTTTGTCTGCCCCTCAATTAGATGTCACTTTCAAACATGACTTTTTTCTACAAATTAACCTTACCTTCATTGTTAGGGATGCCATACTAAGTAAGGGTATGTCTGTATTTCAACAAGATTATACAGCAATCCAGGGCATGTCTATGTTCTGACCAGATCATCTGTACCATCTAGAAGGTCTTTAGGTGTGATTCCTTGCCAGAGCAACCATGTTGCTGAATTAAAATTTCTCTACAAGTTTTATTTCCACCTGTATAAGTCAGTACTGAGTTTTGGATGATGATAGAACTTGTTCTATAAAGAGATACACTGACAGGGAAAGCCATATAAAATTAATTAATGTTACCCAGCCAGCAGTAAGTACACACCTTTAATCCCAGCATTCAGAAAGCAGAGGCAGGGGAATTCATAGGAGATAAGACCAGTCTGATCTACAGAGTGCGTTCCAAGGCAGTCAGGGCTATATAGAGTCCTTAAAAACCCAATACACACACACACACACACACACACACACACACACACACACACACACACACACACACACGTATATTATATTTATACAATATACATGATGCTAATTTTTAAGATAACTCTACTTTGCAATGGATTAAATATAAGATTTGAATGAGCACACGAGGCTTCCTGGGAGCCTTCAACACCGGCTCTGATTTTGAACTTCCAACCTCAAAACTGTGAGGAAAGGAATTGTCTTAAATAAAAACTCTGTTCCTCAGAAAGAATTTATCTGTGGAAGTGAGCCATGAGTTCCTTTAGATAATATCATTTTGAGGTGTTAGTACAAAAGGAGCCCCCAAACCTAATAAAAATATTCTAGTCAATATGGCCTACTGTTCTTTAAGCACAAAGGCATAATCAATTGGTACTGTGCAATGCAGTGACTATTTGCCACATGTGGCCACTTAAGTTACTAAGATGAGATAAAACTACAACTTAACTTTCTGAATTTCTCTGGCCACAGTTCAAGTACGCATCAGTGACCTGTGGCTTGTGTGTTGAATGCTATTTCCATGAAGATACAGTATTTCTATCAATGCAGAATGGTCTACTGGAAGGTGCTAGTTTAAAAGAATAAAACGCAGAGAATCGTTACTTCCATTTAAAGAAACCCCCAATTCTTATCCAACTGACTTCATAACACTCACAAAATGATGGCTACACCCCATGTTCTCAGAAACACCATTTTCTTGGATTCACAACTCCAAAGACTGAACTGGTGCTTCATCATGGTCAGCACCTCGTCTGGGCAGAGTATTACCCTGAATTCTCTGTTGGAGAGAGTTATAATTCATACTACCTTTGTCTGGATCAGAACACGGAAAACCACGTCACTCCCCTTTCAGCAATGATCCCAACTAACCGCTGTTCCTTCTCAGATTGTCCTTTCGTGACTATGAAGCACATTTCTCGCCAGCAGCAGTCTGTCCTTGGAGACGACCATAGTAAGCCCGGAGATGACAAAACGATGAATGTGGAGTAGAGAATGGCTGTGAACTCCTCCACATCCCATACTCAACCACTGATACATAAAACATTGTATTAAACTATTTTCACACAGCAAATTAAATGAACATAGTTCACCTAGAAGACAGACAGCCCTCAAATTACATTTACATCTTTAAAATATGATAAAATATGAACTCAATATCAGTCATAAGTCTATAAAAATTACAAAGAATGAAAATAAAACTGAGTCCTGCCGTTACAACGGTCTGGATTCACTGTATGCCAGACTGAGAGAAGAGTGACATCATGACATACTTCTTTGGAGACAGATAATATGTGTGCCCTGGTTAACACGCAGACTCTGTCTTGACTGTTTTTCACTTTTCTAACTATAATAAGCATAAGCAGCGTGTTGGTGCCTAAAGCAGAAACATGAATACAAGCAATAAAGTATATTACATGGATGCAAACAGGACAAAAACTCTTATATAAACAAAAATCACAGGAAACTATTCTTCGAGAATGTATAGCAGCCTGCACATACTATATGGTTCTCACAAAGGCTTCGAAAAGGACTTAGAGCTGAAGGTTTGGTGGTTTCTCATTAAGCTCCTGGCAGTTGTATTTCAAAATTAAGTAGTTTATGGCACACATACTCTAGAGGCATTCTCCTGCTTGATTAGATGAGGCAGCAATGCAGTGTGGATGTGAATTCTAAACAGATGGGGAAAATAACCATAGAAAAAGAGATGATGACTTTGGCCACACTGTAAAAGGCTTCTTCTAATGGGCAAACAAAATAGACTTCAATGAAAAAGTTAAAGCGATGCACCGCTAAAAACAAAAGGGCATGGTTAAGTTCCCTACTGCTATGGAGAAAAGAAGGCCATGAGAGGAGGAAGGGACGCAGTGGGGAGCAGGGGTGTCTAGGCTACCGGAAGTTACAGTTTCTTAATTAGAGTTGTAGTTACACAAGTTAGTACGCTGAATAATTTAACAATCTCTAGATTTGTGCATATTGATGTACATATGTTAGACTTATTTTTTTTAGTATAAGTACTTAAATGTCCCTGTCTTTCAACAAAGAATATAGAGGATAACTTCAAAATCTGGGGGTTTTTATGGAAAAAGCAACAAGACAGGAATTTGTGTAGTGAGACACTAGAGTGTGTCATTGGGTCAGACACATGCTGTTGCGTTAGCTTAAACATTCTGCTACGGCATTAACCCAAGATCACTGCTACACACCAAGCAAGATGTTCTGGTTATCTAAAACTACCAGCAGCTATGCGTCATCCTCAGAGATGTGAAGCACAGACTGCATCAGCAGTATTCTGTCAGCAGTGAGGGAAGTGTCTCTCAGCCCTTTTCCAGTACCATTCACACTAATGCTAATTCCAAAGGGAGTGACTGACTGTCTAAATTAATCACAGGGAATAGGTAGCTAGTTTAAGTCGGTGGTCCACTCTCCCACTCAGTGGAAATACCTGAGGAGGTTTTAAAGCACTGACACTTGAGATTCAGCTTTAATTAACATCAGACATGACCTGGTACTTGAGATGTCTCTCCTAACTCGACAGATGATTCTAAATGAACAGCCACGGATGAAAAACACTGTTCAGATTAAGATTTAGGATGACAGTCTGTCACAAAGCTCTTTCAGATGCAGAGAATGGGAAGAAGACAAATATGAAAATAAGCAAAAAGGACTGATACTTAGAATCAACATGCTAGATTACAGATTTACAGTCATACTGAGAGATCAGATTAGATCTGTGGTTTGCAGCCTCAGGAAGTCTCCATCCACACATGAACTTAACTTTGTTTGTTTGGACCTCTTCTTTGGCTTAGGAAAGCCAGTGCCATTCATTCCGATAGTAGCTAACCGTTTCGATGATTGACTTACTTCTACAATGCTTTAAAGGGAGAAGAGTCATAATTATTTCCATAATAGCCCTTTTATTCTCTTCAATCCTAAGTGATGGAGACATTAAGGATATTGTCTTGCTAGTAAAGCACTATGGAAAATGATAATAAGGTAGTTAGGAAAATAGGGAACTAATAGTATTTTTATCTTCAACACAGAAAAGTAATTGAGTACTATGCAGAAGACAAACTTTTTGCACTAACTCCTTGTAACCTTCAAAGCAATCCCATGAAACTTCTGTTTTCATTACTCCAAAAATGCAGGAATGTCAATGTTCCATGGTCAATAGAACTTGATAAGGTTACCTTGTAGCTGGCCTTTGCTACTCTGGGTTCTTCTTTTTCCTACCCTTTACTAGAGAAACAAGGATAGAGGGGACAGACAAATTAGGAAATTCCCTGAATCTAATTTCTTTCCTTTTGTTTCTTCTTTGACCATGGCCACTAACAAACTGCAACCAGCCTCCCTAACGGACAAACAACCACTGACTGTATCTCTCAAGATCCGAGTTTATGCACCCTCTGAAAAGTTCCCAGAATTCCAAACATTACACAATTGCTGGCAAAGCCATGCTTTTATTAGAGCACGAAGCGAATCACAGTCAGCTGCTCATGGTCAGCTGCTACACACTGTGTGGAGCAGTACCACATCCCTGCACCTAGGATTAAGGCAAAAGCACAAGACTGAACCCCCAGTGAACGTGATTGTTGGTGGGAGGGCGGTAATGGGGGGAGGATGGGGAGGGGAACACCGATAGAGAAGGGGAGGGAGAGGAGTTGGGGGATGTTGGCCCGGAAACCTGGAAGGGGAATAACACTTGAAATGTAAATAAGAAATACCCAAGTTAATAAAGATAAAAAAAAAAAAAAAAAAGACAAAAGACAAAAGCACATTCTTACAGCATTTATTTCCGTGTTTTTTAGAGGAAGCAAAATTTCATAATTCTTTAAAATGTCACTACCTTACTTCTTAATAAACAGAGGCACTGGGTCTTGAAGCCAAGCAGCCAGGTTCTTAACAATCAACAAACAGCGCCTTAAGAGCTGCGAACTTGGGAAAGGAGGAAGGGAGAGATGTTACGAATGCGCATGTGCGGTGTGTTTGTTAAATGAATCTTGAAGGACTGACTTAGGAGGCTCGACAGCCAGTGTTGTCATCCTTGTCAAAAAACTGTATGAACCCCAAACCATGATGGTCCCTAGAGGCGAGGGATAGTTTCGGTGAGAGGCACGCACAATAGAACAAGGCAGTAATATACTCATGAGACTTAAAAAGGTGATGCTTAATAAATAATGACAGAGAAATTAACGAGAGTGAGTCTCTATAATCATCATGCCAAACTTCAATTTATGTGGAAAAACATGTGAAAAAATTTTCAAGTACTCCTAGAATTTTGAGCAGCCCTGGGTAAAATGGTGATCCTAAAGTCTTTAATGGCAGGGCTGTGATCACAAAGGAAGTGTGCTAACAGAACTTTCCTCACTGTTGAGTACCAACACTTCGTTAGATTTCATGCTCTGAACTTGAAAAACATATATTCCAGAAAGACATTTTTTAAAAAAATCTATGGAGTGTTTACTGATAGATTTCCTTGAAAGGAGCCTCAAAGTCAAGCTCAATATTTTCCATCCTTTCTATAACTTCTGCCCTTATACCCTCAGCAAATCCACACAACATCGTTTTATTGGATCACTTCACCCCACATAGATGCCTTCTTTAAGTGTAAATCCTAAGGGACCCACGTCATTGATCAGACAAGTGTAAATATTTATACCTTTTTCTGAATGTAATTCAATAATTTGTTGAAGAGAGAAGATGATATATTCGTATAATTTTGTGTGAGGTTTTCGAATCATACTATTCAGGCTTGAAGGCTATCACTGATCGCGTGTGCAATAGTCACTTAATGTTCTCATTTTCTGTATCTTTAAAATGTATTATTATCATTAATTAATTATTAACAAGTTCCTCGGTTTCTGCTCTAATCTTATAAATCCGAATAAATGTTAACTGCTTTAATAATACTGTAATGCAAATAACTCTGTACCATTCACATGATAGTGCAGTAGCTGATTGATCTTGAATTTGTGCAGTAATGTTATCTGTCTTAATACATATGTTCTGTAGTTGTCTGAAGGGATGGAAGGATATGCCTCTCAACAAAAATGACTTATTCTGGTTTGGTTTGGAGACAAGTTTCACTGTGTGGGTATCCGAAGGGGGCTTAGAACTCATTATGTAAACCAGACAATCACCTACTCCCAATCCTGTAGTCTTGGCTTTGAAAATACTAGGATTATAGATTAATCAGAGGTTTTGAATCATGTCTAACACAGAATTCTACCCTACTACAGGTGACTTAGAAACAAACCTTAAAAGACAAGAGAAACACTTCTATCTCCGGAGCACAGTCGTCACTTCATTTCATGCTGTGTCTGCTATTTTAAAAAAAAAAAAATTTCAGGGGCTGGAGAGATGGCTCAGCGGTTAAGAGCACTGACTGCTCTTCCAGAGGTCCTGAGTTCAATCCTAGCAACCACATGGTGGCTCACAACATCTGTAATGGGATCGAATGCCCCCTTCTGGTGTGTCTGAAGACAGCTACAGTGTACTCATGTACATAAATATAAATATTAAAAAAAAAATTCAGACATTGATTATAATGATTTCACCAAGGTATGACTTTATCTCACTTTGAAATTCATCAAAAAAAAAGTAAGTCGGTGATGAAAAGACATGAATCTGAGTAGCCTTTAGACCCATGCATGACTGTGAACTGAAGAAGTATACAGTTGATACTTATCTAGAATTGAGCTTTGTGAATACGGGAAACCATTATCCTCCTTTTGATATTAAGCAAAGATTTTCATATTTCTATATCAGACTTAAGTTCATTTAACAAGGTCTCAACAACCCAGCAGTCACATATGCTGTAGACATTTCCCCACGTGAGCTGCGAACATATTCACACATGAGCTTGCACACGAATGGCCACAGCGGCTTTACTGATCATTGCCAAAACCTAGAAGCAATGGGTGTCCTTCCACTGTGAATGAGCCATGTGATCGCTGTACATCTTATACAACACAGTACAATCCAGGGGCAGAAAGAACTAAGCTAGAGAGCTATGGCAAGAGTCAAATACACGCTTAATGAAATGCCTGTGTTCTTACATGGTTACTACTATACATAGTTATAAAAAAGGCAAAACTATGAGGAACAGTAGGAAAGAGGAAAATATGTATAGGGAGGGTGGATGGAAGGGAGTGAGGGAAATGATGATCTGGGAAAGAGGGAGCAAAATCCACAGTGTACACGTATAAAAATGTGAAGGAGCCAAATTTACAAATCCAACATTGTAAAGGGAAAATGTGAAGGTTTTCAGTGGACATCACTTTTGAAAAATTAAAATTCCAACATAAACACCATTTTCGCTCCACAGCGTCTTGGTTGTTGATAAAACTGACACTTTGCTAATACTTAAATAGCTCTTTCTTATGCATACTTACTCATATATATTAACTTACTATTTGAAAAGTCCTTTCCATTACATCCTAAGAGTTTCTAATAGTTCCATCTGCTAATTTCTCTTCATTGACATGTTAAAAACAGTCCATCAGTTCCTAAAAAAAATAAACTTTGGAGTATATTAGCCACATGCTCTACACTGATTTAAACACAGAAAAAAATTAGTTTTGAGAAATTTTAAAAAGCTATTTCAATGTTCACATTTATATACTACAAAACGTCTTCAACCGAATTATTTTATAAACTATGTTGCAATCTTACCAATGTTCTTTGGTTCAGTATAAATGATATGGTAAATTTGCATTCAAATTCTTGGAACTTTTCAAATCTGTTTCTCATTTAGCTGGCCAGCCAAAAACAATATTTTCATTTGTAAACAGCTGTTTCTTAATCAACTCTTTTGTACTATGCAGAATTTCATAAAAGATAGACTTTTATTCAAAATATAGGAATTGCATTAACCCACTGAAAATCATTGATTAGTTTGTGTATTCTGCCATAGAGTTTAGCTTATAAGAAGAGATTTTAAGGAAAATTGAATCTCGTGTCCAAATACAACAGTACTTTAAACATGAGGTCATCTAAACATCTGTCTTCAATATATCACTGAGGATTTAAATCAAAAGTCTGCTAAACATGTACAATCATTTTGAAAATAAATAACAGGACAAATTTTGTCTTGATTATGATTATCATGCATTTAAAAAAGGAAACATTTATTGTAATAGGAAAAGTCTGAACTAATTTAAACTTTATTAACATCAAGCTAAAATAGCTTCAGACGAGGTAAGAGGTATTTCATTGATTTGTTGCTTGATAACATGTCTTAATTTTCAACAGTACCTGATAAAATTTTATTCACAGAGAAAAGACTAAATTAACTATATATTCCCAATCAATCCGAGGGAAAATTCAAAACATGGAATCTTCTACGAAACGGTAGATTCTCAATAGGAACTGAAGAAGCCCTGTTGACCCCTTGCATTATGCTTTAAATGAAAAGAATATAGCTAACTGCAAAAGACAGGTAAAGCATTAAATTCACTGCAACGGTATCTGCCTTCTACAGACACCAGCTATGAATTTGGTACACACACACACACACACACACACACACACACACACACACACACATACACACACATATACACACACATACACACACATACATACACACACATACACACACACATACATACACACACACATACACACACGCACATACACACAATACTCATTCACATGAAATACATATCTTTTAATTTAAAAAGCAAATCAAATAAATGTAAGATAGTTTCTACCAGTATTAAAATGAACATAAGCAGTTGAAAAGCTAAAGTAAATAAAATTTAAATATTCTCTAAATAAAATATGCTGTAGGATTATCACCAGATGACCCAGCTGCAAAGGATATCAATATCTTGATTTGTCTTGCAGTTAGTGGACTATCACATGAATAACCTTCCAAGGTAGCAGCTTTGACCTGAAGCACGTCCTCACCTCATTTTCTCTCCTACTAATACAATGGTGTGGCTAGCTTTGGCCATGACAATTCAATCACATATTCTGCCTTGGTCTACACAAGCAGGACACTTTCGGGAGCCTTCAGGGCACCATGTACAAAGCTCCTCAATGAGAGCTGTGAGTTACCTTGGGAAAGCATAACTAGAACTCGCTTCAACACAAGTTTGTACAAATTCCTGATTTCACGAAAGGAACCCCTGTGTAAGACACAGAAGTCTTCGCTCTGCTTCTGCTGAGCTGTCTACTATTAAACTGCTTTGGCTTCCCCATCTTCGAAACCATGCTTGTCTTTGACCTCCACCCTCACTACAGTGCTCAGGACTGAAGGAGAACATGTGCAGAGAAGTAACAACAGTAATGCTAGCCCTAGTAAACACCAATGATATATTCAGTTCAAAGCTGTATACCCAGAGAAGCAAATGTGAAGTGTTAGAGTAAAAGCTTATTTTAAAACTCTTAGAGAAGTTTAGAGTTGAAGTCACTAACACGCCTACTAAGACGATGTGATCTACTGAAATATACTAGAGTTCTCTTGAGGATAGAATGAAGGAACTGCCTAGACATGATGCTTCATACCTATGGTCTCAACACGCAGGATCATCATGACTTTGAGTTCAGTCTAGATGACATATTCCAGGCCAACTTCCACTACAGAATGATACCCAGTGACAAGACAAAGAGGAAGAAAGAAAAAAAATCTAGACTGGATGCTTTGGAAGAGTCAATTGCTCAAAAGTCCCCCCGCCCAAAAAATATGCATCACTTCTTGCATTTTTCTACCTTATCGCTTTCTTATCAAAATATCAACATTAGTAAAATTTTTATGCACATATTTTTCTGAGCACATTACTATTGTATTACACAGTATTGCTCAACTTGTGCTACACACTGTGATCAAATGGAGCAATTTAAACACTGGTGAGTACTTAATTCAGTCCTTGGAGACGGACTGAGCTTGTCCGGGGTGTGGTCTTGGCATTAGTCTCTCTTAACGTTACCTAACTGATTCCCAAGGGTCCAGCTAAGAACTCTGCTTTGGGAGTCCTGCCCAGATCAGCGTTCTTTGCTCATGTGACTGCTTGGCCAAATGGTAGGGTGTGTATTCTATATGTATTATTTCATTTAATTTGCAACAACCTATGGAGAAAGATTCTGTTATAATCGCTATGTTTTTTAATAAGGACATGAAAAGTAGAAAAGTCCAGAAGTTTGTCTAGGGTTTCACTGGTGTTAATTGGATAGGGCAGAACCCACAGAGCTCTGTTGAATTCCAGTGTGGAGACTATCATTGGCTACACAAGAATTACCAACAGGAGGTAGAGCTTTAAAAGGACAAACTAATTACCTCCAGAATCTAAAACCACTCTAGTAAACCAGATATTAGAAACATTGGGGTAGGGGTGGACGCCTTCAACCTGAATGTCAGAATGAATTGTAAATTTCCTCAGAACAATAGAACCTGAGGCAATAACAAATCTCAGGCAGTGTCTAAGCCTAACTGCATACATCCCAGTTGTCATGGACACGGAGGAACAATGAAATCATTATTTGACTATTATTATTTTAGTTGCTAGTCAGCATGTGATTGCATCTGTAAACTGCATTTTCTGTGTTCCCTGTGGATCAGGGGAGCTGTCCCTTCTGGTGGTGACAGAACAGGCACGGGGACAGCACAGCCCATCTCAGGGGAAGTCATCTTTATCCGCCAGTGTCAGTCAGCTGAGAAACAGAGCTGTGGGCAGCTGAAAAAACACTTGGACCGTCTTAAGTTTACAGGTGGCTTATAATGGAAAGTTTTACACACTCAGATTCCTGTGAAAGCTACAAAAAAAAAAAACCAGTTTGGACGGAACAGGAAAAGAAAGTTGGCAGTACTTTGCTGCAGTGCTTCTAACTAGCTTCCAAAAGTAAAATATCAACTTGTAGTGAAGCCTGGTGAATCAAGCACACGCCTTCTGGCAAACAGGCTTGGCTAACTGTTACTGCCCTTTCTCCACAACAGTCTCCACACGGTTAAAAGCAGAACAGCCACCCAACCTGTCAGCGCAAGGTTTGGCAGACACCGAACACTCAGGAAATGTTTCCTGATTTGAATTCATAGATAATTCAGGGTGTCCATCATAAAAAGACTTGAAAATCAGATTGTGGACACAGTGACAAAGTAATGCTGGCATGGAAATAATAGGGGAGCTGCTTGAAGTTCAGATAGAAACATGTTACTCCATCTACGTATGTGTTGGAGTGGGTGTGCACGGGGAAGGAAGGATGGGGTGTGTGAGCACGTGTGTTGTTTAAAGGGGAGGAACCAAGATGAAAGGAGAGACGGTTGAGAACTTCACGAGCATTTGGGTCATCCTTTTTCCCCCGGGGATGCAGAAATAATTCATTTCAGGAAGGTGAGGTCTTTGTCCCCTTAATTAATAATGATCAAGAAAATGTATTCAGAATAGTATTAGATAATTTTAACACCTCAAGTGATTTTACGAATGATAAATAATAGAATATCTACAACATAAATCCTTTCTTTGCTAAGATAAAATGATCTTGAGGGGCCCTAAATATTTAACTATGACAATATGAATTAAGAAAAATATTTTAGGGCTGGAGAGATGGCTCAGCGGTTAAGAGCACCCGACTGCTCTTCCAGAGGTCCTGAGTTCAGTTCCCAGCAACCACATGGTGGCTCACAGCCATCTGTAGAGAGATCCAATGCCCTCTTCTGGTGTGTCTGAAGACAGCTACAGTGTACTTATATATAATAAATGAATAAATCTTTAAAAAAAAGAAAAAGAAAAATAATTTAACTCATAAGTACACTTAAGCATCATATGTTGAATTAAAGTAACATTTCAAAAGAATGTCTCCTCTTGACCTACTATGGGACTTAGATAACTCCAGACCCAGCATGATGGCTCCTTTGAGGAAATAGAAAGATCACTTTGTCTGGTGAAGAGGAAGATTAACATTAGTGATATCCAACTCTGAGAAGGAAATAGAATTTTGACTTCCAAGAAACAAGATTAAATTTCTAGACACTAAACAGAAAAATACATTTTTATAGTAAATTAGGAAACATAGTTCACGTATAGGCACATATTTATATAAAGCTATGATTTGTAAAAATTCAGAAAATGTTAAAAGACACCTAGACACTTGTAGGTTAACCTACAGTCCTGAGCGCTTTACATGTGTGGATTCTTGGGTCCTGACGACAAGCATACGATGTAGGCTGCACCGTGTCACTATTTTATGGAAGAGATAAGCTGCATACCCAACATGCACAGTTACCACAGTTACTAGGAAAGGCCTCAGAACCCTACCCCACACTACTGTCCTTCCTCTATTCTCCTTGAGAAGAGAAGTTCACTGCGGCCTGGATTCCTGTGGATGCAGCACCTTCTCTCTTCTATGCTGATCTCTGTTGGACTTACTTCATTCCTTAGACCCTACAATATCCTCAAAAATTGTCAATTATGTAATTTTTTAAGGAAAACTATGTTATTCCCAAGTAAGATAATTAAGATCAAATAGGTGTTTCCCATGAGGAAGACACTTTATAAGATCAAGGAAATGGCCATCAACACATGCACAAGTAATGAAGTCCAGTGCTTACTGGAAATTTTCTTCGGCCATACCAAAGAAATAAAAATTTGCAATTTGCAGAAAACTAGGTAGATGGGGTTTCACATAACCAGACAGGGACCACCAGAGCAGAAAAGATGTGTTGAAGTAGTGAGTAGGATAAAAGAACACACTTGACATGAACATGTAATGGGAACTGAAGGGTACCAAGGGAGGTGGGAACACGGCCAATGAAGAGGGGGAATCAAGAAAAATAAGACCTTATTAAAATTTGAAATGAAGTGTAATCGTTTCTATGGTAATTGAAATTAATAAATATTAAATTGAGGAGGAAAGGTATAGGCGGGACGTTCAAAGAAGAGTGCTGCCACACAGTCACTATTTTAACCCACACAACTGCTATGTAAAAGAAGACACTCCCTGTCTAGGTGCATCTGGGAGAATTGCAGTTCTGAAGCCCTCTAGATGTGACGTCCATTTATACCCCTGCAGGCTCTGCCTGGTACCCGTTTATTCCTAGCTGCTGACCCCTTTTATGTCACTGGCAAAAAAATAAAAACATTAGATAATGTAACATCTGAATAAATCGATCTCATTGATTCCACATTAGAATTTATAAAACCCCGCTGGAAGCTAGCTTTAGAAGGGCAAACAATCTATATTTAGTAAGGTTAGGAATCCTAAATGTTACAGGGCTCAAAGCTCCAATTAGTGGTATTTTATTTCTAATATGCGTCTTCAAATGTGGACAAATTAACACAGCCCATTCTAGAGAGAAATGCATTTTGATATCAAACTACTCACCTAAAGTAATGCATTTCTATAAAATATATATGTACTTAAGGCACTATAACACACACACACACACACACACATATACACATGTGTGTGCACACACACTCGTATATTCTATGTACCTCTTACAAATAGTAACTGTGAATCTCACTCATCTTTTAGTTTCACTGATTATTAGTATTACTTTGTCAACATTTCATTTCCTTCTGCCCTGGTCTTTATTATTTCTTTACATCTATAGATTTTGTTCGTTGATCTAGAGCTTACTGTAGAGCCCTAGCTAGCCTGAAACTTGCTATGTAGACCAGGCTGGCCTGAAACTTCTCTGTAGACAAGGCCGGCCTTGAACTCGGACACTTATCTGTGCTGGGACTAAAGACATACACACCACCATACCTAGACTTTTGTGTTGATTTCTAAAGACTCAATGTGCCCATAAAAAATGGCGCAAACCTTTATTTCCACCTACTCAAGATGTAGGAGAATTTCTTGAGCTCAGTGTAACCAAAATACATGATCCACTTTTTAAAAAGACTACAAAACTGTACAATCCACTCCTAATCGTTTAAGTAATAGAATGTAGAAAATAGTTTACAATCGAAAGTATTTCTGTGTACATTTGCACACAAACAGCAGTGTGCGTCTTATTGGTGATCTATCAGACATTGTGTAGAGAGAGCAAATCATATTGGCTAACACAGAATCACCCTCATTTACATATACCCTAGCTCCAAAACAAAAAGGTTTTGAAGTTGGCAAAAACAAGAAAACCCCAAACAAACAACAACAACAACAACAACAAAAACTACTGTTCCCTCAAGGAACATTTCCTCCATTAGTAAAGCTGGCTGCTGTGAAGGAGCTCTGAGTCGTAGGCCACCAGAGCAGGGATTATTTTCTTTACTGCTGACATAGTCATTCTGCACAAAGATACACAAGCATGGAATTTTATAGCTCTATAGAAAACACTGCATTAATTGAGTGGATGACAGCCAGACACTTGCTGTCCAGGACACACAAAAGAAAAAGAAAAGATGACTTCTACCTAACAGGCAATCACTCTTTGCAGGACTTTTTCCTGTGCAAGGTTTTCAGCTAATGGAGGAAAACAAACAAGCATAAAAACTAAAGTAGTGGTGGAAAAAACACTTGAAGGGTGAAAATAATTTTGTATATTATATACTGCGTATGATGTAAGTGTAGCCATGAAAACACTGTAAGTTCATATGATGTTAGTTTATAGCTGTTGACAGGGTAAATGGACCTGCTACCTACAGAAGATGTAAATTCAACAAGATTTTTCCTATTTTTCTTGAATATTTTATGTATTTATATTTCAAATGCTATCCCCTTTTCCCCCCTCTCCCATACCTTTTCTCATGAGGATGCTTTCACTCCAATCCGCCCACTCTAACATCAATGCCCTGGCATCGCCCTACACCAAGGAGAGGAGCCTTTACATGACCAAGGACTTTCCCTCCTATTGATGCTGGACAAGGCCATCCTCTGCCACATATGTGACAGGAGCCATGGGTCCCTCCATGTGTACTCATTGGTTGGTGGTTTAATCCCTGGGAGCTCTGGTGAGGTCTGGTTGGTTCTTCCTATGGTGTTGCAAACTCCTTCAGCTCCTTCAGTCTTTTCTCTAACTCCTCCATTGAGTCCCCTTGTTCAGATCAATGGTTAGCTGCAAGCACATCCTCATCTGTATCAGTAGGGCTCTGGCAGAGCCTCTCAGGAGACATCCATATCAGGCTCCTGTCAGCAAGCACTTCTTGGTATCAGCAATAGTAGCTGGGTTTGGTGCCTGCATATGGGATGGATCCCCAGGAGGGGCAGTCTCTGGATGACCTTTCCTTCAGTCCCTGCTCCACTCTTTGTCCCTCAACAAGATTTATATTGGCATTAAAGACAATGCTACTGCTTTTTTTTTTTTTAACTTAGATGCCAGATCTCTAGGTTTGTCCCATTCTTCCTTTTCTCTCTGCTGAGCCTCTAATCCAAACAATAGCCACTGAATGCTTATCAGCAAAGAGGGTGACCACGAGAGCATACTGCTGTCTGGGGCAAAGCTCCCAATAGACTTACCACCTTGATATTATCAAAGCCCCAATTGGAAGTATGATTTCTTACTACAACTAAAAAACTGCTTCATTGATAAATAAATAACCAGTTTCTTCTATCTTCTTATATTAAGTATTTATCCTCCTTACAACTGTCCCAAAACCCCTTATTCACACACATTTCTCCCTAAGCAAGGATGAAAGTTAAATTTCATAATCATTAAACTAAGAAGCATTTTGAAGCCATAAAAAGGCTGTACTGCCATCGTGTGGCTAAAGGTGTGTTTACAGAAACCAATGTCCAGTATTTCCTACTAACAAACCAAATTTACAGCCCAGTATGAATCAATGTAATTTTTTATTTGAAATTTATATTTAAGAACAATTATCACTCACACATCTCTTCAGTTGCTTATGATAAATGCCACTGCATTAAAACAAGAAACAACATTCTCAACAGCTGACTCGGATACAAAACTAAGACAGCTGTGTACGCTGTTCTGCTCCTGCTGGTGGGGGTTTATAGTTCACCGTCATACACACTCCAGCTATGAAAATCTTGAAAAAATCAGATTACGGCATCCAGCAGTTTCAAGTGACCTATAACATCTTAAAAACAACCAATATGACATTTATTCAAGCTGATCAACATTTTTGTTCAAACCAGGACTACGTCCCAAACAAAGACTGCCATAAAAATTACAGAAAATAGAAATGGTTTTCCATCTCTCTCTATCACTACATCTACCTTATTTTCCCACACATAACTGAAAACCATACTTTAATTCTAATGAAAGACAGTTTTAATAATAAAATATAGTCCTTTGTATTTTTCAACTATAAAATCTTCTAGATTCTTTGCAGGGCATCTGAAGGAATTTATACCAACTGCTCTGTAATGATGGAGTCTAATGAGAAGTTAAGCACCTCTAGATCGAAGTCTACCTAGTTTCTTGTTTCTTAAACAATTCATCTAAGTCATAGGAAGACAGCGCCATCTACAGGTCTGCACAAATAGAAAAGGATTGGCTTAGATTGTGATTGGAATGACAGTGACCCTCCAGTTTTAGTAGGAAGCTCAACATTAACTCTGTTCACCCTGGAATCTCAGGAGATACTATTAAGTTATAACAAAGTGCTTTAATGTTTCGCTACAACAATTTTTCAATGTAACAATAACAGCAACAAGAAAAGAAACTCAATACTTTTCTACAATTGTTTTATTCTTTGTGGTCCATAAATATTGGTAACTATTGAAGAAATATTAGCATGCTGATAAGCATCTCTCCCCTCCGTAACATATTCACTTCATAAAACACTTTGTGGACATAATT
This sequence comes from Rattus rattus, assembly GCF_011064425.1. NCBI lineage: Eukaryota > Metazoa > Chordata > Mammalia > Rodentia > Muridae > Rattus > Rattus rattus. The sequence goes on from NC_046160.1 coordinate 70,542,182, forward strand.
TCACTGTGAATGTCATCTGATTCTGTTAAAAATAACACAAAAGAGGAAGACATATATTTACTTTACAATACTGTAGTTATTATATACACTAAGCTAAGTCCACTCTTTCGTCTAACACAAACTGGCTACTCCTTTTTTAAAAAGATGTGTTTATTTATTTTTATGTATATGAATACACGGGAGCTGTCTTCAGAATCACCAGAAGAGGACATTGGATTCCACTACAGATGGTTATGAGCCACCATGAGTTTACTGGGAATTAAACTCAGGACCTCTAGAAGAGTAGTCAGTGTTAACCACTGAGTCATCTCTCCAGCCCAAACTGGCTACTCTTATTCAGGGAGGAAAGGGTTAAAAATACACATGCTTCAAAAAACTTAAGATTCTCTCCCTTTTCATGGATAAGCTCAGTGTGTTCTGTGGGGCTGATCTTACATCAGTCAGACATGCATGCATCTTACTTGGTTAGATAAGGTTCCTTCCATTAACAGCATATGATAACGATAAGGCTTAGGATAGTCTTAACTAAGCATATGTAATGGACAACAGAAATGAAAAGCTTATTAATGTTGAGCTCTGTTCTGCGCAAGAAGACTCTCACACCTGAGCTAAGGTCTGATATTTAAAGATTCTGTAAAGAAAAGAAATGCTCTGCTGTACTCAACTTCCCAAAGCAGCTCTGGATTCTTAACCCAATGAGCAGAAAGGCCAGGCTATACATGGGGCTGCATACACCATTACCCACAATGCACCCTGATAGTGTAGAGTAGTAGCTGGGAGCTCAAATTTTGAAAAAAGAAAAAGTAGGTAGACAGACAGACAGACAAACAGACAGACAGGCAGAATGCAGAATTGGGTTGTATGCTTTGTCACTAGTCTTGAACAAACTTCATTTCTCTGAGATTTACTTTCTTCATCTTTAAGAAATTACAAATTAATGCAGAAGATTTAAGCAAAGTGAAATACTTGGGACTTGCCAATAGTGTTATTGGCAGTCAAGATAAAATTTGCTGTTATCAGTTCTAATTAATTTTATCATGCTTATTGACTATAACTACAAAATATCTACCCCACCTAAGTGAGCACATAAGATTCATTTATGACTCCTTGAGTTGACAAAAAAAAAAAAAAATGAATCTGACTGAAGTGAAAATCGCAATGAATACACCCTACAAGAGAAAGCAGCATTTGAGGTGGTGATTTCAAAATACATTTCTAGACTGTCTTTGAGGATCACTGGAGCCTAAATGAATATCAACTCCATGTTATTTCTACTGTGCACATTAGCAATGTGGCTCTGCAAAAGTACAACATGGATGGGAGTGGCTTATCAGCCCCCACACCTGGCTGAGGAGCTCTGAGCAGCTGATAACTTCTGGTAGAAGGAAGAAAAAATTTTAAGGGTGTGGCTAGACTCAGAGGTTATTTTTAAGAACACAGGAGGTGGGAGTGGGTAGAAAGTGAAGGGTGAACTGAGAAGAGTTGGGGGAAGAGTACTGTTGGGCTGTTCAAAATACATTGTACACATGCGTGAAATTCTCCAAGAATTAATATTATATTTTAAAAATATTAAAGTGTCCCTTTGGGGAACAATGAAGTTGCAGATACAGACCTGAGAGTCACTGCAAATAGTTTCAAGTCAGCCAGAGGGCAAATGGTCTTTGTCAAGAAGATAAGAGACAACCCTGGGTAATCAGCAAGGGAGACACTGAAGGACTCGGAAGCTGGGCACAGTAGCCAAAATCTATACTCTGGAGACAGAACTGCTACAAACTCAAAGCCAGTCTCATGCATGGTGAGAAGCAGGACAGCCCCAGCTGCAGATCCAGACAGACCCTGTCAAAATAAAGGAATGAGCAAACAAACAGGAAGAAGGGTATAAACCGACCACAAGAACAACTTTCAAGGAAACGCTATAAAAGGTGTGAAATTCTACAACTATGAGATAAAGCTGAGAATGAGAAACTTCTGGCAGGTAAAATTTTCAGCAAAAAGAGGAAAAATACGTAGCCAATTATAGTAAGTTGAATATCAATTGAGAACACTTTCAGAGGTTGAAATGGAAGAACAAGGACCATAAAACCCAGATTGGGGTATGAGACATGAGCTTGAGGAGCAGATATAAAGGAAGACTATCTGAGCTATAGACCTAGGGGCTGGGGAGCGGCTAAGTGGGTAAAGGGTGTAGCAAGCATGAGGACCCGCATTTGAATCCCCAGCATCCAGGAAAAAACGGGGTGTGAGAGAGCACTTTTCTGTAATCTCAGCATTGGGAAGGGGACTGGGGAGAGATTAATCACTGACCATCAAGCCAAACGGTGTCATCAGGTTCAGTCAGAGGTCCTGTCTCAAAAGCTAAGGAGGAGAGACAGAGGAAGACACGGATGACAGACTCTGCCTCACGCTCACGAAGGGGTGATTGTATTTACACCAGGTGCCCATGTGCCACACATATGCATGCATACATACGTGTATGTAAGGGGGGAGGGGAAGGTACATGCACTTACCTACATGTGGATGTGCACAACAGAAGCATACATGGACATACACACAGTAGAAAATGAAATGGGACAAAAAGGCTTAAGGTGTTTGGCAATGATTTGTAACATCTCTTCTAATTTTGGAATCCTGAAATGTGAACTTGCGTTGCTATGAGAAGTGACAAAGATTTTAGACCCAGAGAACTTTTTTCCACATTATTTACTAAGTAGTTGAAACAAAAAGTTCTTAGCACTGTTGCAGTTGTCACTCTTAAGAGAGTATTAAAGCCTGTGACGACTTCTGTCTTTGGAAGTGGAGCCTAAGAATGAATGTTGCGTGAGCTAGCCTCTGATGTCTACTCCTTACTATAGGTCATTAACATTTCTCAGCCTCTACCATGTAACCTCGGAAACAGAGTTTTTAATATTCTGAGTTACTGTGGCCATGCTGGCGGAAGGGCAAGCAAGAGCTGATTTATCAGCCTGTTTCTAAAACACTGGGGAAAGTTGTTTTATGTCAACTGAATAACGTCCCCACACACTGACAGTGGCAAAGCTTCTAACTGCCATTCACAGGAATAAAATGAGAAATCCTCTGAGTGTAGTTATTCAGCTCTGTTTTTGTTCCTTAATTCATATTCTTGAAAGTCTAGGTTTTCCTAAAGAGACAAAACTACTTTTAATTAACATACACCCTTTAAAGGTATTTTATAATTAATTTAAGCAATAGAGTTGCTTCCTCCTCTGTGGTTAAAATAAAGGGGGATTTTTTTTCCTCCCTAATTATCCAGATAATGGGTTCCAGTCTCCCTTTGATGTGTCACAAGGGCTCACCTGTTTCACTACAACCTGCTATTTATTATCAAACAATTATAGTTCCTCAAATCCCAAATTTCCAAAGGTGTCATTTATCCAAATCACATGTGTGCCCCCTTTGCACTCATTCTTAAAAAAAAATTTCCTTGATCAAAAATGTAAGCTTGCCTACCCCCTGGTGTATCAGCGTTTATTACCTACCACAAATTAAAATCCAGAAGACTTCTAGTGTATGTACCATTAATGTATCACCTTTAACTGTATTCAAACCATTATAATAGAATAAAAATGGAGAAAATAGTATGAAAAAGAAATGCTTAAGATATAAAAGATCCATAATCTCAAAAAAAAGATTTAAAATTATTCCACATCTTTTAACCATTTTTTGTTGTTGTTGTTGAAAATCTCGTACTTTCTCCGTGCTAGGATAAGAAATCATTTTGAATGTTCTCAGAATCAATTTCTTGAAGCCTGTTCATGAATCTCTGGTTTTCCCTCCCCAGAAGTGTCTGCCACCTCACTCTCATTCACTAAAAGTTAATGAGATTACAATTCACAAAGTACTTGAACTGTGTTTAGCACAAAATTAGAAAACTTTATTATTCCAGAACAGTTCATTTCAACCAAAGTGGTGGCATCCGAGGAGATGAGTAAAGTGAAGTACAGATATTGATGAAGAATGGGATGTGTACCTACAAGTCACAAAGGACCAGAATGAGGCTGGGGTAGGTAAGAGTGAACAAAGAAGTTGGAGAATTGTTGTCCTGCCAGCCCAGTGACCCACGACAGGAGGGATAAGGCCTCGGGCAGCATTATGGGTAGGACTGGAAAACTTGAGGTTTCTGAGAGACTGCAGAGGCACCCTAGGTTTGCCAATGGGAAAGGGTGTGTACAGACTACTGGTAAATTTACAAGAAAACCTGGCAGGCTCCTGTAAGAGAAAGACCTCCTAGGACACCAGAGCAGCAGCATCGCAGCACTCAGGAGATCCTGAGTTAGGGTGCAAAAGCTTCTGAGGGTTTGGGGTAATAAACATTTGAGTGGACTGGAAAGGATTGCACCTAACATGGAGAGGGGGGGTGGGGGAGACGGAGAGGGAAAGGGAGAGGAAGAGGGAGAGCGAGAACAACCCCATGGGCTTTTAGAACATGTAGAGAGACACAAACTATACATTAACAAAAAAGGAGCAGAGCTGGAGAGATGGCGCTCTTGCAGAAGACCTAAGTTCAATCCCTAGCACCCACTTTGGCCGGATCCCAGGCCTCTGGCCTCGGAGGGTCCTGGTCTTCATGTGCATATATCCATACACAGACCACACACATATGCATAACTGAAAATAATAAATCTTCATTTAGAAAAAGAAGATGAGGAGGGGGGAGGGGATGCTGTCTGAAGAGACTCCTAGATCCAAAGAGGAGCTGACCATGCGAATGACAGAGAAGCCCCCTAGAACTCCTTGATGTAAAAACAGGATGTTGAAACCAGTGTGAGGAATTCTGACATTGTTGCTGTCATGCTTGCTGGTAACTATAGATTTGTAAGCACCAGGAACAGAGAAGAAAATAATAAAGCAGTGCAGTCCAATGCTGAGTGTGAGTTACTTGCCCCTCGTTCAGAGCCCCTTTTCAGTCCAAACTTTACCCACCTGCATGTGGAGGCGCTGAATGGATTGCCATTAAAATAAATGGATTTTGTTTTGGATAAAAGTGATCGAGTTTCACAGAAGCCAGTGACCCCTGTGGTTGAAATAGGGAAAAGCTGGAGGAAGATGAAGAGGAGGGCAACCCTGAAAGAGGACCAGCAGTCTCAATCAACCTGGACCCTCGAGATCTCTCAGACACTGAGCCACCAACCAGGCAGCAGACACCATCTGAGATGAGGGTCCAAACACATTTACAGCAGAGGACCCCCAGGTCTGGACTCAGAGAAGATGCACCTAACCCTCAAGAGACTGGAGGCCCCAGGGAGTTGGGAGATCTGGTGAGGATGGGAGTAGGGGCATCCTCTTGGAGATGGGGGGAGGAGGTGTGGGATGTGGAACAATCAGAGGGTAGACTGGGAGGGGGATAAAGTCTGGATTGAAAAAAAAAATTAAAGGGTAAGTTTTTAAAACTGTACACTAATAGGAACTGTAAGAGAGTGCGCACATGATCCCTCTAACTCTGTGTCACTTCCTTCTTCTGTGAATGGGAATTACGATGGCGTCTGCCTTATGGAGTCCCGAGAGTAAAGATATTAATTCCTGTGAAGCACAGAACTGACTGGCATTTAACACTCAGTGGGCATCCACTGGCTAATTTTGTTAACTTGACATAGGCTAGAGTCATCTGGGAGGAGAAAACTATTGAGAAAATGTCTCCATAAGAGTGAGCTGTAGACCAGTCTGTAGATCATTTTCATAATTAGTGATTGGTGGGGGAGGGGCCAGCCCATTGTGGGCCGGGCCACCCCTGGGCTGGTTGTCCTGGGTGCCATAATAAAGCAGGCTGAGCAAGCCAAGTAAGCTTGGCTTCTGCATCAGTTCCTGCCTCTAGGTTCCTGCTCTGTCTGAATTCCTGTTCTGACTTCCTTCAATAATGAACAGTAACAATGTAAACCCCTTCAGTCCTGGGCACGCTACAACTGAGGCTGCACCTTCACCCATGGCCTTCCACGGCCTCTCACAGTGCCCAGCCTCAGCTGCTCTTTACGACCCCTTCATGCCATCAATACGAGGTACTACCTGGGTGAGTCTTACACATTACCAAGTGCAGCTGTAGTATTAGCTACAACTTTGGCTGTCTGTGGAACACAGCTTCTTTGGGCTTTCAGAAACACTTCCCAGAAAATTCCATTGCAGTGATGCTGGTCTCTTCTTAATCACCACTAATTTCTTAGCTCCAGCTGACCAATGTCAATTGTCCCAAAGCTGCCATGTTCTGCTGCTTGCCAGAGCTGGAACGTGACCCCACTGTTCTATTACATTATCACAAGCTTTCCGTTTTCCAACTCTTTCACTGCCTAAGCTTGGCTGACCTGGATCTTGCTCTGTAAATTGACCTTGAACTCAGACATCTTCCAGCATGTCCCCTGGGATTAAAGGTGTGTACCACCACACCTTGATTTAAGCTTTTCTTCACCTAGAACTTGCTGTCTCATGCTGGCCTTGAACTCAGAGATCTTGGCTTTATCTCCCGGGATTAAAGGCATGTACCACCTTGCCTGGATCTAAATTTAGCTGGGTAGGATCTTGCCCCAAGGTCACCACTCCATTAATTCAATTTAATATCCTTAAACTTGGGATTGAGTTCCATTTTCCTTCCTGGTGCCCCTTTGATACTGGAACTGTATTTTATCTTTTTCCTTTATAAACTTGCTATACTTATTCAAATCAAAGTTTCCACTAGTAGCAAGATCTATCTATTCTGCAAGGTCTAGCTATAATGACAAGCCCTAAAGGAGGTTTTAGATACATGTTATTAGATGCGTGCTATCAAACTGCTAAACGTACCTGCAGTCTTTAAATGGAAATATCACACGTCCTCTTGTAATAAAAGAATGATGTATTACATAATATTCATATATAGTCCTTTTATGGTGAATCTATTTTTTTTTCTTTAGCTTTCCTTTGAGAATCCCCAAACCACATGTGCCACCTATCCAATGGGGACAGGCTGTCGTTAATTGATAGAGGTGGATTCCTATCAACATTGGGTAATTTTGAGTCTATTCCTAGTATTTTGAATTAAAAAAATAAAAACACAAGTTCCCTGCCCCTCCCCCCCAAGGAAGATCATTCAAGAGCATGAAAACTTGGAAGTGATGGAAACCAGATTCTAATACAAGGAATGAAAACTTCAAAACAACAGTTAGCTGTGAGAAACAAAACTTCTCCCGTCCCTAAGATCAGGTAGTGAAATATCTCTGTCAAATTGGCCCCCTTACGGCCTTGTACATCTCCACATAAGCTGGCATGGCACAGCAGTCTGCTTGGCAGAATGCCGAGATTTTCCTATGTTAAAGGAAGATACGGGCTAGAGAAATAATTGAGTGGTTCAGATCTTTCAGAAGGACCAAGATTGGATTCCTGCTTGGTGGCTCACGGTCATCTGTAACTCTAGTTCCAGGGAGTCTATCACCTTCTTGTGGCTTCCTTGGGGACTAGACGCACACTTGGTGCCCAGACATACAGGAAGACAAGATACTCACACTCATGAAAGAGGGGCTGGGAGACAAGTCACCCAGTAAGCTGCTAAAAAAACAGTTGACTCGCCATTGTTGTCTGATGTATAAGACACTATCTGCATGCATTTGGGCTTGCCTACCTTTTACAGAAATGTTAGAGCATGGCAAATCAGAGTAATGCTCAATAGACATGAGTCACCATTGTCCTGCCTTGAGGGTAATGGATCACATGACGTAGACAAGGTGAAGAAACACTGCATCCTGTTTCCTCCTGAGTGTTCCAGTTTCTCAAGGGGATGACACTAGACCTTGAATGCCATGAGACATTTGTATCTTTCCCATAAGCCACTCCCATTATTTTCTTCTTTAGGAGAACATTCTTTTAGAGGACAACTTTGACCTTTGCAACCAGAAGATCATCGTTATAATACACAGACAGATGTTAGTATCAGTAATCAGAAATCTGGTATTAAAGACTCAAATGCACCTTATTTTTTGTTTTTTTGTTTTTTTGTTTTTTTTTTTTTTTTTTCGGAGCTGGGGACCGAACCCAGGGCCTTGCTTGGGCCTTGCTCTTGCTAGGCAAGCGCTCTACCACTGAGCTAAATCCCCAACCCTCCTTATTTTTATAAAAAGTCTACCTCTCTTGTCAATGTAATAAGATAAGCCTAGATTACTACAGTTTCAGCAAATTTCAATATTATTAATATGCTTTTAAAGGTCAAGTAGAAGAAAATATGACGCCAGTGATGCCGCAGTGTAAACTACATGAACCCAGCAGCCTATTTCAAATTTATCTTGTAATTGACTTACCACTTATCCATGCTAACTGACTAATTCCCATTTACATCAAGAACAATACATCGTGGCATAAATCCATCTACGCCAAATGTTTATCCAAGAATATGCAGCATAAACAGAATTAGAGTCTTTGAGTTGAACTGTGCTTAATACACGTTGTGAATATACAAATCAGCCAAGATGTCTGTAAGTCACTGGGCGTAGCCTGGAATGTTAACCAGCTTCACTTTCCCTACCGTCTAGCAGAGTGTTCTTTGTTCAGGATCACAGAGTTGGAATTAAACTATATATATGTATCATTTTCACAACTGTATCATGTTAAAGTATGCAGGTAAGTGACATATCTGGATGCTTTTGGTTCCCGAGATGAGCTAGTTCATGACATAAAACTACTCATAATTTGAGGGAGTTCATTATTTAAAGGCTCGGTTTTGCTTGAAAATAGACGTTGTATATTGAGTATCGTTTAATCTATCTTAATTATTATTTATCAGTTGTCATAACTTATTAAAATAACCACACCCGTGAAATTTTTTACAGCCTACTATTAAAAATATTTAAAATTATGCGTAATTTAATGGTGACAACTTCTTCCAGCTGCATTTGAGGGTAGTTATTCCCAAGCTGGTTTTAATAGATCTTTTTGTAAAGTCTCTCCCACATCGTAGCTCTCTACAGATTAATGTGAGTCCATTACACCAAAGGTGTTTATATATGTTAGCAAGAGCGTTTAATTTTAATGTATCTATTTATGGCATGCATATATCCCCAAGAAGCACAGTATAAAGAATCCCTGTGAGGAGAGGCTAGGGTTATGTTAAGATCCTCTCTGGCTTAGAGCTTGGGAAAAACCTGCTAAGAAACTTAAGACGGAACTGGATCCTCCTTATGTAAGATAGCTGTCAAAAGGAAGAGGAAGAGAGGGAGTGGAAAGCTTTCCAAAAGCCACAGTAAGTTTCAGGGACTGGTGAGTCCTTTCATGCTTCTCACTCTAGGAACAGAGAAACCCAGGAACCTGAGAGCAGAGCAGCTAGTGGGGACTTCACCCAAAAGAGCCGACACCTCTGCTCGCCTCCTCTGCTCTTCACAGAGTCAGAGTGGAAGATTTAGGAGGACGCACACAAACTTTCGGTTGGAAGGCGAGCCTTGGGTTCGTTGTCGGGTGGTGCGGCGCGGAGCGCGCGGGGAGCGGGCAGCCTTACCTGCACACCCTCCGGCCGCGACCTGCCTGCAGGTCTCGTGCAGCAAGCTGACGTTGGAGGCCGACATCTTCGTGACCAGGGGACAGAGTAGCCAAGATGCCAGAGCGAGCTCCTCTGAAGGCCGCCGCCGATGGAGACCGGGTCCCGTCGGTTCTGGGGCTGAACTCTTCCCTGTGTGGCTGCGGTCCAGCTAAAGACGGCGGTTCCGGCACCCGCTCGCGGCGAGGTCGGCGGAGGGGGTCCGAATTTGCCCGGCTGCCTGAGGCTGCCCTTTCCACAGGGGCGCTGGACGGGAACACTGACAACTGGGGGCTGGGTAGACTTGGCCTAGATCAGTGAGTCAGGCTCGAGCTTCTAGATAGGGGCTTATGAATTTGCCTATCGAGACCTCCTGCGGAGTTTGTTTAGCTGGCTGCTTATCTAAGGGCTGCCTTAGACAAGGACAACAGAGAAGCAGCCTCGGGCGACCCTTGCCCTCCTGGCATTTCAACATACAGTACTGTTCCAAAGAAGGGATAGTGCGTAAATTCCTCCAAGTTAGTCATCAAGAAATTGAAGGCCACGGCAACTAGATCAGAGCAGATCTGTCTTTTAAAAAAGTGCCAATATGGTAACTTTGCCAGGGAAGTCGTTTTGGACATTTATTTCATGCACAATAAACTGAGTTTTACTTACTGCAACCATAAAGGTCTTGTTATTCGAGTGCCTTGTGCCCACTTCACAGGGTCACCAAGCTGTACACAGAAGCACAGTATGATGACTTGTCAGAGAGCCTAGTCTTTCGGGGTTAGGGCCTAGAGACCTGTGTTTTAGTAGTTCTCTGTTAGGAACATTGAGGCAGATGTGAAAGAGAAGCATCAATAACCTACTTATTCCTTTTACAAAATGTGGAATTACTCATACTAGTGCTTTAGAACCACGGACAAGACAAAACTACGGTTAGTACCTGTTGGTAAACCACAAGTCCCAAACTGCAGTATAAGAGAAACACGAGTCAGATAGTTTAGAACGCTCGCCACGCCCCTGACAGGCAGGACATGATAAGAGGGAGTACTGGGGACTGGAAACCCTGTTGTCATTTCTAAAGCTTAGTGTTTAATACATGTATTCTGAGCATATAAACTACCATTGCTCACTGTCAGAAACATGGATGGGTGCAATTTAAAATAACTCAGTGTCAGATCAAATAGACAAAATTAATATTTATATCTAATTTTCATTCTCTGAGCCAGTAAGTGTTGGTGATAGTGAGGCTGTGGAGATGGCTCCGTCAGTAAAGTGCTTTGTCATGCAAGCCTGAGGACCTAAATCCAGCTTTCCCGAACATGGAAAGCAGCGTTAGTCTGTAACCCTGGCAGGAGACATGGAAGACAGTATTAATCTGTAACCCTAGCAGGGAGGAGATCATGGAAGACAGTATTAGTCTGTAACCCTAGCAGGGAGGAGAACATGGAAGACAATATTAGTCTGTAACCCTGGCAGGAGAACATGGAAGACAGTATTAGTCTGTAACCCTAGCAGGGAGGAGATCATGGAAGACAGTGTTAGTCTGTAACCCTAGCAGCAAGGAGGCAAAGACAGGCAGATCCCTGGAGCTGTCTGGTCGGTGGGGCTAGCCAAATTGAATTCCAGGTTCAGTTGCAGGCCCAGTCTCAAAAGGTAAAATGGAGAACAATTGAAGATTCCCAACAGTAACCTCTAGCCACCACATACTCCTGTTGCAGGTGAGTATCTGCTCACATGCACAACACATGTATACATACATGCACACATACATATGCACACACAACACATATACACACATATACCCTGTGTGTATACACATGCACGCACGCACACACATAAACCACATGTGTACACACACACATCCCATATGTATACACATACACATGCAACCACATGTACACACACTGTTGGGTGCCTGTGCCACCTGACTAAGAAAACCTAACACCCACACCACGAAGAATTGGGTAAATGTACTGCTTATGTGATCAGATACACAAAAATAGTTTCTCATTTTTAAAATTGCCCCATTTGAAAATGTTCATCAATACCAAATGGCCAGCCTTGAAAACATACATACAAGTCATATTATATTTATCGAGGTTATATTTAGGAATGTATATTTTACACATAAACATGCTTGGAACAACAATTAATGAAAATATGAATTTAGAAGAGAGCAAGAACTCATTGATAAGTGGACATTAGCCAAAAAGCTCAAATTACCCAAGATGCAATCTACAGACCACAGGAAGCTCAATAAAAGGATAACCAAAATGCAGATGTTCCCACTCCTTCTTTAAAGGGGGAAATATTCATAGGAAGGGAGATGGAAACAAAGTTTAGAGCAGTGACTCAAGAAATTGCCATTCAGAGCCTGATACTCATGTGGCCCATATATATATATATGATATATATATATATATATATATCCACCAAAACTAGATAAGATTGATGAAGTTAAAAATGCATGCTGAACACGCTGAACTGAGAATAGGACCCCCGTTGAAGGAATCAGAGAAAGAACTGGAAGAGCTTGAAGGGGCCGAGACCCCATATGTACAACAATGCCAAGCAACCAGAGCTTCCAGGGACTAAGCCACTACCTAAAGACTATACATGGACTGACCCTGGACTCTGACCTCATAGGTAGCAATGAATATCCTAGTAAGAGCACCAGTGGAAGGGGGAAGCCCTGGGTCCTGCTAAGACTGAACCCCAGTGAACTAGACTGTGGGGGGGGGCGGCAATGGGGGGGGGGTTGGGAGAGGAACACCCCATAAGGAAGGGGGAGGGGGAGGGGATGTTTGCCGAAACCGGGAAAAGAATAACACTCAAATGTATATAGAAATACTCAAGTTAATAAAAAAAAAATGCATGCTGAAAGGGACTGGATATAGATCTCTCCTGAGAGACGAATCCAGAGTATGTCCAATACAGAGGTCAATGCTAGCAGCAAACCACTGAACTGAGAATAGGACCCCCTTGGGAATTTGAGGAAGGATTGAAAGAGTTGAAGGAGTTTGCAACCCCATAAGAACAACAATGCCAACCAACCAGAGCTTCCAGGGATTAAACCACTATCCAAAGACTATAGATGGACTGACCCAGGGCTCCAACTGCATATGTAACAGAGAATAGCCTTGTTGGGGCACCAGTGGAAGGAAACCCTTGGTCTTGCCAAGGTTGGACCCCAGTGCAGGGGAATATGGGGAGGCAAAAGGGGGATGTATAGGGGAATACCCATGGGGGGGGGGAAGGGAGGATTGGGGCTTATAGACAGGAAACTGGGAAGAGGAATAAACTTTGAAACGTAAGTAAAGAAATATATAATAAAAAATTAAAAAAAAAAAATTCTGCACAAAAAAAAAAAAAAAAGAAGAGAGCAAGAAAGAATCCAAGGGAGAGCTTGGAGGGAGTGAAAGGGAAATGTGTACTTATATTAAATTCTCAAGTAAATAAGAAATACCAATTTAATAAAGATGAAAAAATTCTCAAAAATAAAAATAAAATTCTAATAGCGAAAATGAAATTGGTTACCAAAAACAAACAAACAAAAAAAAAGTCCTGCTCCTCTATCACTAAGCCAATTAAAGGTATGGAGAACTATATTTTACTAGTTAAATATGGGATCTTAAATACAATATAAATCATTTATTCAACAAATGTTGAGGATCTGTTGCATTTTAGACATAGTCCCAAAATTTCAGAGCTTACAAAAACATTTCATTATCTAAAGTAGAAATTGAATTTTTCAAGATGATAACAGGAATAATCATTTATGTGTTTTTATTACAGGATTCCTTTTGATAACAATGGGACTGTAGTTTCAAATGGTAACCCCAGGCCAAGCACATTGTCACACAGAAAATTAATGACCTTTCCCAAATTAACTATTTGTATGTAAAATACAGATTTTTTTTAAAAAAAGTAACCACAGAACCTTTTTGCATTTATTTATTGGGTGTCCATGTGTGTGGATGCATGCATGCGACAGCATATGCAGGTCAAGACACAACTTGTGGAAGAGGGCTCTCTCCTCTCACCTTGTGAGTCCCAGCATCCAATCCAGAAAATGGATCGGAAGGCTGCAGCGGTTTCCTTTATCAGTGAACCATCTCACAGGTCCCAAAACACAGAATAAAGTCACAGCTAGAATATCCCAAGGTGCCACTCAGCCAAACTATGTATTCATTCATTAAAACCTTACCTTTAGCACTTTCCTGGCATTAGCAATTTCTAACAATAAGCACCTCTTCATAACGGGCTGTCTAATCTCATGGAGAAATCCTACCCTTTTGTAATGTAAATTTTTATCTCCCCTAGATTGTCTCAGAACGTCTAATGCCTTCAAGTCACTATTTAAAGGGAGCTTATTGATGCCTGTGTTCATGATTTCTTTTTACTCCTCAAACTCCTATTCTCAGAAGATGAGTATAGATTTGTGGTCTCATCAAACCACCCACCCCCGCACCCCAAAGGCCTCCTCTTTTTAACTTCCTTGGACAAGGACAGAATTCTCTCTATATATATAGTCCATATAGTCCTGTCTTACAACTCTACAGCAACTGAAATTGGCCCCCACATGTAACAGCATGCTGGAGCACGGGACTCTGTAAAAGGCCTGTCAAAGTCAACAAAGACCACAGAGCTAAGATTGCTGGTGAGTCTTTATCTGCAGCTAAATGTGCCCAGGACTACTCTGAAGCTAATACAAGGTCTAGAGTACCAAAATTAGTAATATTTGTTAGATCTACTGTTTGAGATTCCTTCAACAATTCATATTTCTATCATTGTCCTTGGAGAGGCTCTACCAACAGCTGACTGAGACAGATGCACACACTCACAGCCAATCACTGGACGCCTATGGAAGAGTTGGAGGGAGGATGGAAGGAGCTGAAGGGGTTTGCAACCCCATAGGAAGACCAACAGAATCAACTAACACGGACCCCTCAGAGCTCCCAGAGACTAAGCCATCAACTGAAGAGCATACATGGGCTGGTCCGTGGCCCCCAGCACATGTGTATCAGAGGACTGCCTTGTCTAGCCTTAGTGGGAAAGGATGTGTCTAATCCTGTAGAGACTTGATCCCCAAGGGAAGGGCGATGGGGATGGTGGGGGAGTGGTTAGGTGGGGGTGTGACTGGAGGGTGAGGGAGGGAGGGTGCACCCTCTCAGAGACAAAAGGAATTGGGGATGAGGTGAAGAACTCTTGGAGGAGGGGACTGGGAAGTGGGGCAACACTTAGAATGTAAATAAATAAAACAATTTTTAGAAATATGTTTAAATGTACATTAGTACATTAAATACTCAGAACAAAACTGCTGAAGTATCGAGCTTATGTTTTAAGATTATTTATTTGCCTGATATTGGTTAAACATTATAGAACTAGCTTTTTTCTGCCGCCACCTCCCACCACAGCACTGGTGAAAAGTACATTACTGTTAATGAGTAATCTTTCCTTTCTTTTTAAACTTCAAACGCTTTGTGTTAATACTACAGCATAAACCCAAACTAATACCATGTGGAGACTCTTAAATCTTACCAATTTTGGCTGCGAGCTTAGGATGCCCACTCTGTGTGCTAGCCCTCAGGATACTTCCCAGAAGATTTCACCTCAGTAGTTCTGGTCTCCTATTAATCACAGCTGATTCATCAGCCCCAACTAACCACCATCAATTATCCCAGTAAAAGTAAAGTTTTCACCTCTACAGATTCTTAACCCAAAGTATCACATGAATGGCCCTAATAGAATCTGTGCTTCATCAGGGAAATTTCATAGGCCAGACCTCCATTGTTTGCAATGTCTCTCTTAATATCTGTACTTTCCCAGCTCCCATAAGAGTCCATTAAGTTCTGGGAACTCAAAGCTTTATCTATCCCCAATCTCCACAATCTTTTCAAAGATATTGACAGTATTAGTCTATACCCTGGCAGGAGAACATGGAAGACAGTATTAGTCTGTAACCCTAGCAGCAAGGAGGCAAAGATAGGCAGATCTCTGGAGCTGTCTGGTCGGTGGGGCTAGCCAAATTGAATTCCAGGTTCAGTTGCAGGCCCAGTCTCAAAAGGTAAAATGGAGATGATCATATTCATCGCAGTAACGTCCCCATGTTGCTGTTAACATTTTCTGTTCTAGTTTGTTTTCTATTGCTGTGGTAAATACCATAACCAAAAGCAACTTTGGGGGGGAGATAATTTTATCTTACATTTTATAGTCTGTCATCAGGGAAACATAAGGCAGGATACATAAAGTATAAACTGAAATATAGACAGTAGAAGAACGTTGCACTTTGACTTGCTTCCTCTGGCTTGCTAGGCTACCTTTCCTTCATTTTACTCTTTAGGACCACTTGCACAGAGGTTGCCACTCAAGTGAGGTAAGCCCTCCCATATCAATCACTAATCAAAAAAAAGGCCTTTTCTTCTTCTTTTTCCTCTTTCTCTCTTCTCCCTTCTCTTCTGACCCATCTCTTTTCTCTCCATCGCCCAGGAAAGCCATGAGAACACAGGATGAAAAGGTGACTTCCTACATGTAACACAAGAGGCCTCACTGGAATCCAACCCTACTGACAGCTCTCTCTGACACCAGTAGGGCTCTAAGTGTGAGGTGATTGGGCAAACATAATATTTTATACACAGAAAACCTCCCTGCTAAAATAATATTTGTGTAAGGCTTCGAAAATTAAGAAGCCAAAAATATGGAATTATCTAAAGAAAAAGAAGCAACCCCATTAAATACATGAAAGAATGGAGGATGCTCGGGAAACTCAAAGTGACATCAAAAACCCCAATGTGGTAAGATGAAGATGAAAGGGAAAACCATTAAGAGCAAAGAAACCGAGTACCCATCACTGTGATCTTAGAACTAGGACTTTGGTTGTTATTTTAGTAGTAAGGAGAAGCCACAACAAAGCTTAGAGCAAGTTGGTATCCCCTGAAGGATATCATGAAAGGATCATGGTGGCTACTTTGGCCTCATACTTGATTCGGTTTATAGAAAGTATGCCAGGCATTAGTGCTTAGATGTCAGTTTTAAAATGCAGATGTGTCTGCTATGCTATGCAACTTCTCCTTAAATAAACTGGTAGTTTGAGCAAAGGTTTCAACCCCTTCATCTCCTATCCTGTAAATAAGAAACTGTTAATAAGAAATCATTGGTCTTGCACCCTAGGATTTCATGAGCTTCGGTAGACTTTACTATTATATTCACTGTTTAAAGTAGCACTTCTCCTCTCATCAATGGACAGATCTTGGAGACAGAAACTAAAGATCTTAGAAACAGAGACATAGGGGCTGGGGATTTAGCTCAGTGGTAGAGTGCTTACCTAGGAAGCACAAGGCCCTGGGTTCGGTCCCCAGCTCCGGAAAAAAAAAAAAGAACCAAAAAAAAAAAAAAACAGAGACATAGAGAAACTAACAGAAGTTAAGAACCAAATGGATTTAACAGATATCTATAGAAAATTTCATCCTAAAACAAATATATATATATATGTATGTATGTATGTTCTTCTTAGAACCTCATAGTACCTTCTCCAAAACTGACCATGTAATCAGTCACAAAACAGGTATCAACAGATACAAGAGGATTGAAATAACCCCATGCATCCCTTCAGATCACAATGGATTAAGGCTGGTCTTCAATAACAATAACAACAGAAAGCCCACATACACATGGAAGTTGAACAATGCTCTACTAAATGATAACTTGGTCAAGGAAGAAATAAAGAAATTAAAGACTTCTTAGATTTTAATGAAAATGAAGGTACAACATACCCAAGCTTATGGGACACAATGAAAGCTGTGCTAAGAAGAAAACTCACAGTTCTGAGTGCCTCCAAAAAGAAATTGGAGAGAACATACATTAGCAGCTTGACAACACACCTAAAAGATCTACAACAAAAAGAAGCAAATACACCCAAGAGGAGTACACAGCAGGAAATAATCAAACACAGGGCCGAAATCAACCAAGTAGAAACAAGGACTATACAAAGATTCAACAAAACCAGGAGGTGATTCTTTGAGAAAATCAACATGATAGATAAACCCTTGGCCAGACTAACTGGAGGGCACAAAAACAATATCCAAATTAACAAAATCAGACATGAAAACAGAGACATAACAATGGAATCTGAGGAAATTAAAAAAATAATCAGATCCTACTACAAAAGCCTATATTCAACAAAACTTGAAAATCTGGAGGAAATGGACAATTTTCTAGACAGATACCAGGTAAAAAAAATTAAATCAGGAACAGACAAACTACCTAAAAAGACCCATAACTCTTTAAAAAAAAATAGTAGCAGTCATTAAAAATCTTCCAATCAAGAAAGCCCAAGACCAAATGGGTTTACTGCAGAATTCTATCAGACCTTCATAGAAAACCTAATACCAATACTCTCCAAACTATTCCACAAAATAGAAACAGAAGGAACACTACCCAATTCCCTCAATGAAGCCACAATTACGCTTATACCTAAACCACACAAAGACCCAACAAAGAAAGAGAACTTCAGACCAATTTCCCTTATGAATATTGATATAAAAATACTCAATAAAATCCCCGCAAACCGAACCCAAGAACATATCAAAACAATCATCCATCATGATCAAGTAGGCTTCATCACAGAGTTGTAGGGATGGTTCAATATACAGAAATCTGGCAGTCCAGACACCGCCCAGACCTGAAGGGACCCGGTCAACAGCTCCCTGCACCCAAATCCCATGGGAAGGAGAGCTAAACCTTCAGAGGGGCAGACAGGCCTGGGAAGCCAGGAGAGACTATGCTCTGCCCGAATTTCTGACTCCAGAGGAAAACACCTAATGCCATCTGGGACTCCTGTACACAGGAAAAGGCGGGGCAGGCCCTTCTGGGTGCCGCCCTCACGGAGAACTCAAAAGCAGCCCCCCAAGAGCAACTTCAGGCCCGGGACCACAGGTAAGACCAACTTTTCTGCTCTAAATGACCTGCCTGGTGGATTCAGGACACACGCCCACAGGAACAGCTAGACCAGTAGACAGGAAAGACTACAGGCCTGAAAGCAGAACACTCTGTTCCCATAACTGGCTGAAAGAAAACAGGAAAACAGGTCTACAGCACTCCTGACACACAGGCCTATAGGACGGTCTAGCCACTGTCAGAAATAGCAGAACAAGGTAACACCAGAGACAACCTGATGGCGAGAGGCAAGCGCAGGAACCCAAGTAACAGAAACCAAGACTACATGGCATCATCAAAGCCCAATTCTCCCACCAAAGCAAACACTGAATATCCAAACACACAAGAAAAGTAAGATCTTGATTTAAATCACATTTGATCATGATGACTTCAAGGAAGACATAAAGAACTCCCTTAGAGAAACGCAGGAAAACATAAATAAACAAGTAGAAGCCTATAGAGAGGAATCACAAAAATCCCTGAAAGATTTTCAGGAAAACACAATCAAACAGATGAAGGAATTAAAAATGGAAATAGAAGCAATAAAGAAAGCACAAAGGGAGACAAACCTGGATGTAGAAAACCAAAGAAAGAGACAAGGAGTCGTAGATACAAGCATCATCAACAGAATGCAAGAGATAGAAGAGAGGGGTTGGGGATTTAGCTCAGTGGTAGAGCGCTTGCCTAGGAAGCGCAAGGCCCTGGGTTAGGTCCCCAGCTCCGAAAAAAAGAACCAAAAAAAAAAAAAAAAAAGAGATAGAAGAGAGAATCTCAGGAGAAGAAGATTCCATAGAAATCATCTACACAATGGTCAAAGATGATGTAAAACAGAAAAAGCTACTGGTCCAAAACATACAGGAAATCCAGGACTCAATGAGAAGATCAAACCTAAGGATAACAGGTATAGAAGAGAGTGAAGACTCCCAGCTCAAAGGACCAGTAAATATCTTCAACAAAATTGTAGAAGAAAACTTCCCTAACCTAAAGAAAGAGATGCCCATAAACATACAAGAAGCCTACAGAATTCCAAATAGATTGGACCAGAAAAGAAACTCTTCCCGTCACATAATAGTCAAAACACCAAATGCACAAAACAAAGAAAGAATATTAAAAGCAGTAAGGGAAAAAGATCAAGTAACATATAAAGGCAGACCTATCAGAATTACACCAGACTTCTCACCAGAGACTAAGAAAGCCAGAAGATCCTGGACAGATGTCATACAGACCTTAAGAGAACACAAATGCCAGCCCAGGTCACTGTATCCTGCAAAACTCTCAATTAACATAGATGGAGAAACCAAGATATTCCATGACAAAACCAAATTTATACAATATCTTTCTACAAATCCAGTGCTACGAAGGATAATAAATGGTAAAGCCCAACATAGGGAGGCAAGCTACACCCTAGAAAAAGCAAGAAACTAATCCTTTTGGGAACAAAACAAAGAGAAGAATAGCACACAAACATAATTGTAGGGAGCCATATTGGATTTGGGCCTAGACTGCATGGCTCAAAGTGGCTAGGTGACTCTGGGCTGTTTGGCCACAGATGTTCACCCCTAAGATGACTTCCATAAGTCTTAAGATTGTTGCACAGAAGCCTCTCCCATGAATTTACGGCACAGGAAGATAACATTCACGGGATGCTTCAGCCTAAGCAAAAATCAGTTATCTCCTCAGTCAACACCCGGTGTCTCCACCACCTGACCTCTAAGCCTGACCTCTAAGCCTCCAGCTATCACTGCCTATGCCCTCATCTCCCCCTCCTTCATGTTTCACAAAGGTCACTCCCCCTACCTGAAAGCCTTAAAAGCTATAACGTTCATCCCAATAAACGAGACCTTGACAATAGAATCTTGCTTGGTCTCCTTCTTCTCTTCACCCCCATTTGGCCCATAGGTAGAAAACCTCTTCGGGACCCTGAATAACTGAGTCCCCGCTGGCGGGGACACATAATCTCACATCCAATTATACAATCAAAATCATCCAATCAAACAGTATTATAGGGAAATAGTGATAAAAAGTGCATGGTATTGGTACAGAGACAGACAGATAGACCTGTGGAATAAAATTGAAGACCCAGAAATGAACCCACACACCTATGGTCACTTGATTTTTGACAAAGGAGCCAGAACCATCCAATGGATAAAAGATAGCATTTTCAGCAAATGGTGCTGGTTCAACCAGGAGGTCAGCATTTGGAAGAATGCAAATCGATCCATGCTTATCACCCTGTACAAAGCTTAAGTCCAAGTGGATCAAGGACCTCCACATCAAACCAGATATACTCAAAGTAATAGAAGAAAAAATGGGGAAGAATCTCAAACACATGGACATTGGAGAAAATTTCCTGAACAAAACACCAATGCTCTGAGATCAATAATCGACAAATGAGATCTCATAAAACTGCAAAGCTTCTGTAAGGCAAAGGACACTGTTGTTAGGACAAAACGGCAACCAACAGATTGGGAAAAGATCTTTACCAATCCTACAACAGATAGAGGCCTTATATCCAAAATATACAAAGAACTCAAGAAGTTAGACTGCAGGGAGACAAAGTACCCTATTAAAATATGGAGTTCAGAGCTAAACAAAGAATTCACAGCTGAGGAATGCTGAATGGCTGAGAAACACCTAAAGAAATGTTCAACATCTTTACTCATAAGGGAAATGCAAATCAAAACAACCCTGATATTTCACCACTTACACCTCTTACACCAGTGAGAATGGCTAAGATCAAAAACTCAGGTGACAGCACATGCTGGCGAGGATGCGGAGAAAGAGGAACACTCCTCCATTGTTGGTGGGATTGCAGACTGGGATTGATTCTGGAAATCAGTCTGTAGGTTCCTCCGAAAATTGGACATTGAACTACATGAGGACCTAGCTATACCTCTCTTGGGTATATACCCAAAAGATGCCCCAACATATAACAAAGACACTTGTTCCCCTATGTCCATAGCAGCCTTATTTATAATAGCCAGAAGCTGGAAAGAACCCAGATGCCCTTCAACAGAGGAATGGATACAGAAAGTGTGGTACATCTACACAATGGAATATTACTCAGCTATCAAAAACAATGATTTTATGAAATTCATAAGCAAATGGATAGAACTGGAAAATATCATCCGGAGTGAGGTAACCCAATCACAGAAAAACACACATGGTATGCACTCATTGATAAGTGGATATTAGCCCAAATTCTCGAATTACCCTAGATGCACAGAACATGTGAAATATATATATACAGAATATATATACAGAAATCCATCAATGTAATTCACTATATAAACAAACTCAAAGAAAAAAACCCACATGATCATTTCATTAGATGCTGAGAAAGCATTTGACAAAATTCAACACCCCTTCATGATAAAAGTCCTAGAAAGATCAAGAATTCAAGGCCCATATCTAAACATAGTAAAAGCAATATACAGCAAACCAGTATCTAAAATTAAACTAAATGGAGAGAAACTTGAAGTAATACCACTAAAATCAGGGACTAGACAAGGCTGCCAACTTTCTCCCTGCTTATTCAATATAGTACTTGAAGTCCTAGCCAGAGCAATCAGACAACAAAAGGAGGTTAAAGGGATACAAATTGGGAAGGAAGAAGTCAAAATATCACTTTTGCAGATGATATGATTGTATACTTAAGCGAACTCGAAAGTTCCCCCAGAGAACTATTAAACTTGATAAAGAATGTCAGCACAGTGACTAGGTATAAAATTAAATCAAACAAATCAGTAGCCTTCCTCTACTCAAAGGATAAACAGGCTGAGAAAGAAATTAGGCAAATGACAACCTTCGAAATAGTCATAAATAACATAAAATACCTCGGTGGGACTCTAACCAAGCAAGTAAAAGATCTGTATGACAAGAACTTCAAGTCTCTGAAGAAAGAAATTGAAGAAGATTTCAGAAGATGGAAAGACCTCCCATGCTCAAGGAGTGGCAGGATCAAAATAGTAAAAATGGCCATCTTGCCAAAAGCAATCTACAGATTCAATGCAATCTCCATCAAAATTCTAACTCAAGTATTCATAGAATTAGAAAGAACAATTTGCGAATTCATTTAGAATAACAAAAAACCCAGGAGAGCAAAAACTATTCTCAACAATAAAATAACTTCTGAGGGGATCACCATCCCTGACCTCAAGCTGTATTACAGAGCAATAGTCATAAAAACTGTATGGCATTGGTACAGAGACAGGTAAGTAGATCAGTGCAACAGAATTGAAGACCCAGAAATGAACCCACACATCTATGGTCACTTAATCTTTGACAAAGGAGCTAAAACCAACCAGTGGGGAAAAGATAGCATTTTCAACAAATGGTGCTATTTCAACTAGAGGTCAGCATGTAGAGGAATGCAAATCGACCCATTCTTATTGCCCTGTACAAAGCTTAAGTCCAAGTGGATCAAGGACCTCCATATCAAACCAGGTACACTCAAACTCATAGAAGAAAAAGTGGAGAAGAGCCTTGAACACATGGGCACTGGAGAAAATTTCCTGAACAAAACACCAATGGCTTATGCTCTAAGATCCAGAATGGACAAATGGGATCTCATAAAAATTCAAAGCTCCTGTAAGGCAAAGGACTCTGTCATTAGAACAAAACGGCAACCAACAGATTGGGAAAAGATCTTTACCAATCTTACATCTGATAGAGGATTAATAGCCAATATATACAAAGAACTCAAGAAGTTAGACTCCAAAGAGCCAAATAACCCTATTAAAAGAATGGAGTACAAAGCTAAACAGAATTCTCAGCTAAGAAATGCAAAATGGCAGGGAAGCACCTAAATAAATACTCAACATCCTTAGTCATCAGAGAAGTGCAAATCAAAACAACCCTGAGATTCCACCTCACGCCAGTCAGAATGGCTAAGATAAAAAACTCAGGTGACAAGAGATGCTGACAAGGATGTGGAGAAAGAGGAAGAACACTCCTCCATTGTTGGTGGGATTGCGAGCTCATACAACCACTCTGGAAATCAGTCTGGAGGTTCCTCAGAAAATTTGACATTGTACTACCTGAGGCCCCAGCTATACCTCTCTTGGGTATATAACCAAAAGATGCCCCAACATATAACAAAGACACGTGCTCCACTATGTTCATAGCAGCCTTATTTATAATAGCCAGGAGCTGGAAAGAACCTAGATGTCCTTCAACAGAGGAATGGATACAGAAAATGTGGTACATCTATACAATGTAGTATTACTCAGTTATCAAAAACAATGACATCATGAAATTAACAGGCAAATGGATAGAACTAGAAAATACCATCTTGAGTGACGTAACCCAATCACAAAAAACCACACATGGCATGCACTCACTGATAAGTGGATATTAACCCAAAAGCCTGAATTACCCAAGATACTATCCACAGACCACATGAACCTCAAGAAGAAGGACAACCAAAGTGTGGGTGCTTCAGTCCTTCTTAATAGGGGGAACAAAAATATTCATCGGAGGGAATATGGAGGCAGTTTGGAGCAGAGACAGAAGGAATGGCCATTCAGAGCCTGCCCCATCTTGAGATCCAGTCTATATATATACAGGCACCAAAATTAGACAATATTAATGGAGTCAAGAAGTGCATACTGACAGGATTCTGATATAGCTGTCTCTTGAGAGGCTCAGCCAGAGTGTGACAAATAAAGAGACGAATGCTAGCAGCAAACCATTGAACTGAGAATGGGGTCCCTGTTGGATGAGTTACAGAAAGGATTGAAGGAGCTGAAGGGGCCTGCAACCCAATAAGAACAACAATACCAACCAATTTAAGCTCACAGCTACATATGTAACAAAGGATGGCCTTGTTGGGCACCAATGAGAAGAGAAGCCTTGGTCCTGCCAAGGCTGGACACCCCCAGTGTAGGGAATAGTTGGGGAGGGTGAGCAAGAGGGGATGGATGTGGAGGGGAACACCCTTACAGAAGAAGGGGAGGGGATAGGGGGCCTATGAATAGGAAACTGGGAAAGGGAATAACATTTGAAATATAAATAAAAAATATCCAATTCAAAAAAGGAAAAGAAAAAAGCAGCAGTTCTTAACCAGGGCAATGTTTTCCCATTAGGTTATATTAGGTAATATCTGGAGATAATTTTTAATAATGTAAGTGGGAAGGGAGTTACTCTTGGCATCTATTGGATAGAGACCAGGGATGCTGTTAAATGTCTAGTAAGTAAAAAACTTCAATAAATAATTATCTGCCACCATTGATGAGAAACTCTGATTCAGAGAATAGAAAATTTGCACATTTACATGAGCACTGTACATTTTAGAATTTTCCTGATTCTTTTAGGATTCCTGGGGGTTGGGGATTTAGCTCAGTGGTAGAGCACTTGCCTAGGAAGCGCAAGGCCCTGGTTCGGTCCCCAGCTCCAAAAAAAAAAAAAAAAAAAAAAAAAAAAAAGAGGATTCCTGGCCTGATGATGATGATGATGATGATGGTGGTGATGATGATGGTGATGATGATGATGATATGACACAATCTATCCACTTGAAGGATTTTGTGCCTTGATTACTTTTTCCTATGGTTATAAAAATTTATCTTTTTTTTTTTTTTTTGTTCTTTTTTTTCGAGCTGGGGACTGAACCCAGGGCCTTGCGCTTCCTAGGTAAGCGCCTCTGAGCTAAATCCCCAGCCCTAAAAATTTATCTTTATAGTATAAAAACCTTATTCCATAGTTAAGTTTAGAGGCACAGTTAAACCTTTCTGGAAACACCTTCATTGTTAATCATTTGGTTATGTTTATTCATAGGTATTCTGGAGTTGTCTGTTAGTTTTGAGACAATCTTACTACGTTGCCTTGGCTGACCTGGAAATCACTATGCAAACTATGCTGGTCATAAACTCATAGTGATCTGAAAAACCCAACTCCCCACGAGCCCTTTAACCTTACTTGGGCCATCATCAATACGGCCACAGGGAAGATTGTGAACTCCATTTCCCGGGTTGTACCCCCTGGTACCAAGTCCCCTGATCCCCATGTCGACCTCTGAGATCTGACAGGCAACACTTGCCCCCCTCCCTTCCTCTTCTCAAACAACTATGGAACAGCCCCTACCAGCTAACTAGACACCAAGCTTTTTGTGTTTGCCCTGGATAGTCCCAGAGCCATGACCAACGCACTAAATGCTGAAAGACCCTGAGGTCTTCCATGCAGCCTGGAGATGTGAATCCACTGGATGGATACACTGGAAGCCCTCCGATAAGGACTGCATTCCCACGACTAGGCTCAATACCTGGAACGCTGAAGAGAAATGCGGTCCTCTTGTCATTAGATTCACAGATGATGGTAGGAAGGCTGAATGGGCTACTTCTAAGTCATGGGGACTGAGACTTTATGTTACTGGTAAGGATCCTGGAGTCCTGTTCGCCATCCAACGTTATGTTTAGACACCCCCAATTGTTCTCCGCCCCAACATCTTGTTGGCTAAACCACTACCTACACCACTTCTGCAGGCTCAGCCACCAATCCAAACCCAGGGCCCACATCCATCTTCTCCAACCCAAGCCACCAAGACAAATCAAAGACTGCGTAATGATAGCCCTGACCTGCTCTGGAATATGATGACCCAGTGTTTTCAGTAAGAGGGTGTCCAACCTGACAAACATCTAATCGATTGACTACTGTAAGCTGATGGGTGGGTGCTGACAGACCACCAATGCCTCCAGGCCTAAGTTAACTAAGTTGTGCTGGCTGTCCTATAAGACCACCCTACTTTGAAGGCATAGCCCTGGTTGGAAACTTTACTGAAAATGAGGACCCCAGTGAATACAGATGGCAACAAGGTAAGACTAGGCTGACCTTACAAGCCACAGACGGTCAGGGCACCTGTATAGGGACAGTCCCTGGGCTTATAGCCATCTTTGTAACCTGACCCACAAGATAAATCCAGATAATGATAGACACCTATTACTGCCCAGCAATGCCTGGTGAGCATGCACTGTGGGGATTACCCCATGTGTCCTCAGGGCTATACTACATCAAGACAAAGAGTTCTGTATACTTGTCCAGTTGTTACCTAGGGTCATCTATTACACAGATGACCAAGTCCTAGATTTCCTAGATGGAACCTGTGGTTTAGTCCCCAAAAGAGCCAGTTGAGAACCTATTTCAGCTGTAACTCTGGCAATTCTCATAGGATTGGGTGTGTCTGGCACAGGAACCAGGGTAGCTTCCTTGTGGTGTTACAAAAGAAACATATGACAGTCTAAGAGAGGCCACAGATACTGATATAGAGAGATTAGAAAAAGGAATCTCCGGCTGGAGAGATAGCTCAGCAGTTAGGAACACTGACTGTTCTTCCAGAGGTCCTGAGTTCAATTCCCAGCAACCACATAGTGACTCATAACCATCTGTAAAGTGATCAGATGCCCTCTTCTGTTGTGTCTAAATACAGCTACGATGTGCTTATATAGAAAAAATAAGTAAATAATTATTTTTTAAAGATTTATTTATTTATTTATTTCATGTGTCAGTATACCATAGCTGTCGTCAGACACACCAGAAGAGGGCATCAGATCTCCATTACAGATGGTTGTGAGCCACCATGTGGTTGCTTGGAATTGAACTCAGGACCTCTGGAAGAGCAGTCAGTGCTCTTAACCGCCTGAGCCATCTCTCCAGTCCATAAATAATTATTTTTAAAGAAAGAAAGAAAGAAAGAAAGAAAGAAAGAAAGAAAGAAAGAAAGAAAGAAAGAGAGAGAGAGAGAGAGAGAGAGAGAGAAAAAGAGAGAGAGAAAGAGAGAGAAAAAGAAAGAGAGAAAGAGAGAGGGAGAGAGAAAGAAAGAAAGAAAGAGAGAGAGAGAGAGAGAGAGAGAGAGAAGAGAGAAGAGAGAAGAAAGAAAGAAAGAAAGAAAGAAAGAAAGAAAGAAGGAAAGTAAAAAGGAATCTCTGACCTCCAAGATTCTGTGGGCTCCCTGGCAGAGGCAGTACTCTAAAATAGGAGGGGGCTGGACCTCCTGTTTATGCAACAGGGAGGGCTATGTGCAGCTCTCAAAGGAGAATGCTGTTTTTATATTGCCCATAGAGTGGTCAATGAGTTGAGGCCAAAGTTAGAGAAGACCTGGCCAAGAGGAAAAGAGAAAGAGAAGAGGCACAAGACTGTCTCAACAGCTCCCCATGGCTGACTACCCGGATATCTACCCAACTGAACCCCTGCTCATTTTACTTCTGCTCCTCACCTCTTGCCCCTGCATTCTAAACAAATTAGTCCAGTTCATGAAAGAAAAACTTGGGACTATTCAACTCACGATGATTAAAAAGTCACAGGGTTGGGGATTTAGCTCAGCAGTAGAGTGCTTGCCTAGCAAGTACAAGGCCCTGGGTTCGGTCCCCAGCTCCGAAAAAAAGAAAAAAAAGTCACCTTTTCAGTCCCTCCATAATGAAGCCTGTGAGTTTCAGGAAGTCCCACGATTGGGCCTTCTAGATGCCAGAGAAAGGAGGGAATGAGAGGCCAAACCTACTTTATTGGGACTGGGCTCCATGTGAAAAAAAAAATGAAAGAAAAGAAAGCCTGAGAACTTGACCCACAGCTGAACCCAAGCTTCAGCCAAGCACCAGGAAGGACCCCACAGCTTGTCCTCGGCTCATATCCCAGAGTTACTCTCTAGCTACTCCCTAGCAACAGCCAATCTAGATAAGTCTGATTGTTTCAGATGTATTTTCAGACCATTTGGGATTATTCATGGTTTTCCTTCAGAACACCCACCTGCCAGCTTACTCTAGTCTTTCAATTAGATGCTTGCCAGGTTGGACACCCCTTCAGTTGCTCCCATTTCCTTTAAAACCATGTCCTTCTGAGAGTTCAAGTCTTCTTCACCAAACCATCCTGCTGCATCGGGGTTGGTCATGAGTAAACCCAAGCTTGCATTTGTAATAAAGAGACCCTAGTGTGAGTGCACATAGTCGGCTCATGGACGGCCTTTTAGGGCTCGTGAACAAGGCACAACAGTACGTGGATAAAACTGTTTGTTAGATCTAAAAGTTTTCTCATGAGTTTAAACTGTGCTCTCATGAGTGCAAACTGTGATGATGTTTTATTGCTTATACCTCATTTGTTTTTTGTTTTTTTTTTTTCCTTATTCTAAAATTTCACACAGTACATTAAATAATAGTGTGAACCGGCTCACTCATCAATGATTTTAGGAAAAAAATGTTTTCAGTTTTCCCATTTAGCATAATGTAAGCCTATATTTGTCTTATTTAGCTCTTAATAGGCTAAAGTATGTTCCCTCCATTCATATCTTCAGAGCTTTATCATAAAGAGAAATGTAACTTAGTCAAAGGTCTTTTCTGCACTGACTGAGATGATCTTGTGATTTCTGTGTGTTGGGAGTCCTTTTAAGCATCTTCAGCAAAGTGGACAGGATGGTCATGGATTGCTTTAGTTTATTCTTGTCTTTCAAGGTTCTCCACTGATTTTGAGAGATAATTTTGCAGGTTATATTAATCTTGGAGTTGTTTTACTTACAGAGCTTGAGGTATGTCATTGTGTGTTTTCCTGGTTTCTAAGGTTTCTTCTGAGAGGTCAGATGCTATGACAAGTTTTGCTTTAGGAGTTGGCATTTCCTTTCACAGCATTTAACATTGTTTATTTACCTTAGCATTTTAATTATAATATCTAATACAGAGGTTCTATTTTGGTCATGCCTACTTGAGATTCTAAATGCCCTCTTGTATGTTATCTTAGTTGTTTTCTTATTGACCTGACAAAACACCGTGACCAAACTTACCAAAGAAAGATTTTATTGGAGGCTTACAGTTTCAGAGGGTGAGCCCATGATGTTCATGATGGAGAACATGGCAGCAGGCAGCCAGACATGGTGCTGGAGCAGTAGCTGAGAGCTTTTATATCTTGATTTTCTGTTTATTGAAAATAGATTCCTTTCTCAGAATCCTGATTACTGTTTCCCCTTCCTCTGTTACTACCAGTTCCTCTCTACCTGCCCTCTCATCCAGATCCATTTCCTAAGAGATAATAATAAAAAATAAACTATAAATAATAAAACAAAAATTATCACATCATGGGGCTGGAGATCTGTCTCAGTGGTTAAGAGCACTGACCGCTCTTCCAGAGGTCCTGAGTTCAATTCCCAGCAACCACATGGGATATGATGTCCTCTTCTTGTGTGTCTGACAGCTATAGTGTACTCAGATAAAAATAAATAAATCTTTAAAAAAATTATCACATCGAAGTTGGACAAGACAAAACAACAGAAGAAAATGAGCTCAAGAGAAGGCACAAGAATCAGACCCATATGTCCCAAGCAACTGATCACTCCAATCAGCAAGAAATAGTGTAACTGTAGCACTTCACCCTTTCCCTTCTAACATTTTCTCTCTCCTACCTAGTGTTAGGCAGTTGAAAGGGTGGGGGAAAAGGAGCCCACAAAGTAGCTGACAATCTGGCTACGGGTCTCAGCTGTTGGTGCCCGCACCACCATGGTACCAAGAACCAGGTATAGGCCTGTGAGGTTTAAGAAAAAAAAAAAAACACAAGAGCAGGAGAGATGGCTCAGTGGTTAAGAGCACTGACTGCTCTTCCAGAGGTCCTGAGTTCAAATCCCAGCAACCACATGGTGGCTCACAACCATCTGTAATGGGATCTGATGCCCTCTTCTGAAGACAGCTAAAGTGTACTTATATATAAGAAAAAAAACACATACTCAGGTCATATATACCCTAAGTTCACCGGGTGGAGAAGTCCAGGAAGCACAGTAGAAAAACAGGCCTCAGGAACAAAAAACGGGAACAAAAACAGGAAGCGACTTAACAGTGTTACTGCCCAGGGTGTTCGTTTGTTAGGAACAAAAGTTTTCCACATGAATCAGCAAGGATCAGCAGGGCTCAAAAACTGATGGGGTCCAGGAGGGTCTGACAAGTAGCCCTTTTTTATTTTTTAAGTAGCGCCTGTCTTAGGACACTTGTGGGGGTGCCAACCCCTTGCCAGTGTCTGGGAATCTCTGCCAGTCTCAGAGCTCCTGTCTTAGGTGGGCATTG
The DNA here is from genome assembly GCF_011064425.1 of Rattus rattus. Lineage (NCBI taxonomy): Eukaryota > Metazoa > Chordata > Mammalia > Rodentia > Muridae > Rattus > Rattus rattus. The sequence continues at coordinate 70,572,608 of NC_046160.1, forward strand.
GTCTGAAAGAGTTGTCCATCTTTGGCTAACTACTTCTCGTACAGGCTGAGCCAGATTTGGTCAGAGGGCTTGTCTCCTGCCAAGGAGAGCAACACCTGCTTAGTCACTGCCCAGGGCTGGGAATGCTGTTTGTGCATGTGATAAGAAGCACAAGGCCAACTACTGCGGCTTACTGGGGGCCATAACACAAGGGCCATAAGAGATCAAGCTGTTCCTGTAAAAGCACTGACTGTTGATTTAAATTTAGAATTCCCAATTGTCAGCAACTTCTTCTGAAAGTTTATCCACTGTGCTCACCTTAACATCAGATTGGGAGAGGGCAATCCCAGACACTGCAGCCGCAGTGGCAATGGCTGCTACAATAGCTGTGATGATGCCAAAGTCGCTCTCATGATGGTTCAGGATCAGCTGACCCTCTCCCAAAGGACCAGCAGGCAACAGAACCATGCAGAGTTCCCTGGTCCCAGCAGCCTCACACAGATGGCATTTCTGTGAAGAAAAGTCAACACTATCTCCAGCATTAGTACAGTTTGGGTAGCACAAAGATCATCAATCCATTGTCCCAAATGCATAAATCTTCTTGAACACTCAAAAAATTAGCATTAACATTTTTGCTAAATGAATAACAAAAGTAAAGGTCTTAACTTCTTGAGTCAAAGTAATAGTGTTATTAATTAAATAGCTATACCACTATACCAGCAATAATCAAACCCACTATCCTATTGCTTCTTTTTAAAGAATGACTCACTTCTTCCAATATTTGTAAGCCCTTTTCAGAATATCAAGGTCCTCTAAAACAACCAATAAAACAAAAACTGGTATATGCAAGATTTCAATACAGTAACAAAATTAGAAAGTTACAATCAATATTACTTACATTAAATATTGTAGAAGAAACAAAAGTAGTTTTAACATGACCAATAAATAAAAGATTAGGAGTTTTAACACATGTACTAACATTTGCTCAAAATCTAGATCTTGTATCAAATTTTCCACTGCAAATGTAACTACATACAAGACAATTGTAAACTTTTAAATTTCTCTGAAAATGTCCAGAACCAATCTTCCAAATGAAAACTGTTATTTCCAATATTGGATTGACCAATCTATGATTGAATCAGAATAACTTGTCACATAAAAGCAAAGAGAAGAATCATAACTTCTCTTTGATTTTCTGAAGGCATTTTCTACAGTCTCCATGTTCTCTGTTCCACAAGGTCTAAAAGCTTGAAGCAAGGCAGCTTGTCCAATCTGGGATATAGACAAGCAAAGATGGGTCAGGACATACATCCAAAACAGCTTTCCAGTCACTTTCCAGTCAGCAAGCTCACAGGTCAACACCATTCTTTGTCCCAGCATCAGCATGTCTTGAAATAAAGTTTCATAGTTTCATAGATATGAGAAACAAAGTTATAAAAACAAGGTTTTGAGAAATACATCTGGTGGTCAGGATGCCTATGTCAAACTTGTGACCTTTCTGAAAGATACATCTGACGTCAGGATGTCCAGTGATATGATAAAGTTTTGGTGATTAAGATTCTGACTAAGCTAATTAAGCAATAACAACTCTTCTCGGAAAGACCCCCTACACCTCCCTGTATAAATTCTAAGAACAACCGCAAGATGTCATCCTGACCCTACCCAACCACCCAGTTCACACCCCAACCAAGAGACATAACAACTTAGCCCTTTCCCAGTGATTCTCCAAGGCCAGATGTAGGACTGGATGAGGAAAGTGACTAATTAAGCTAAAAACAGCACCTTGAGCAGGCCAGCCAATACCTGACCAGATCCTTTGTCCTGTGTACCACCAATGAGAATAGGCCAGCTAACCCTGTTGCTGAAGTCTGCCCTCTGTAACAAATAAAAGTTGTGTGCTTTTTGGGTTTGGGATTGCCTCTCCCTGCGTGGATGTGCAACCCCACGTACGTGGATTAAAAACCTTATACCCTCATGCTATTGCAGCGGTCACTTTGTCAATTTGTGCTCTGTGGGTTGCGCTCCTAAGGTAAGGCCACTATGGTCTCACCAGCCACTCTGGCAGCTAGCACACTCCTGAAGCATCCTGCAGAAAAAACACAAGCATGCCCTCTTCCCCTATATTAAATACCTGAACAGGATCATGCCATATGCCAGTAAGTGGATCCTTCCATTTCACCTAGGCACAAGTATGCCTAGTGGTAGGATGCCATAGACACTCAGAGAGTTCCTGGCATCCAAATATAAAATAAAAAGAGCATTATTTAAATAATTGTATGGCATACAGGGATATTATTACCCCCCTTTTTATTAAGATATTGTTTTAAAGTTTTATAATACCTGTTTTACAATTTCTAGTCCTTGAGAATTATAAGGAATCTCAATAATATGGGTAACTTCTATTTGTCAAATATCATTAGGCTGCAGCCCTCTTGAGTTAACTCCAAAATTGGGAGAGGAAATAAATGGGGTACACTGGGGAAAATGACTGACTATTTGGGCTGCTTTTCCTTTACTCTATTGTGAAACTTCAATGACTGAGCATTAAGATGCAATTTTCTATGTATCTGTAAAGCTTTATCATAGGCAGTACTATTTATCTACTGGAAGAACCTGTGGATATCATATATCATATATAACTGTGGATACTTCCACATCAAAGGCTTTAGGGCAGAGGCTATATACACCTGACACATAGTAGGACTATTGGCCATCCCCTGAGGTAACACAACCCAATGATATCGAGGAGAAGGCTCCTGAAAATTTATGGAAGGAATGATAAAAGCAAATCTCTCACAATCTTTAGGATCTAGTGGAATAGTAAAGAAACAATCTTTTAAGTTAATAACTATCATATGTCAATTTTTTGGTATAGCTACAGGAGAAGGGAGACCAGGCTGAGTAGGTCTCTAGGCATCATAGTTTTGTTAATTTCTCTTAAATCTTACACAATAAGGTTTGCCTTGTAAATTTTTGCCCAATCCTCTCCCTGGGACGAAGCCTTGTTTCTTTATCGTGCTTTGTACAGGCTGAGTTGTTAGCACAGCTCTCATATCATTGAGTAAATCTCATTGCCACAAGTTGATAGGTATTTGCTCTAGAACGAAAGGCTGAAACCATCTCTCATGTCCTTTTTCATCTCTCTAAGAATCTTGTTGCTTTTTTGAGGAGCTGTAGTTGTCCCTACTCCTTGTAAACTATGTAATGACTAATTACATTTTTTGATGCTTCTCCCGTTAAAGCAGTTGCAACCAGAAAGTCTGAAAAAGTGTCAATAGTCACAAATAAACATTTTAATTTTCCCAAACCAGAAATGAGTAACATCTATTTGTTATAAGTCCTCAAGGAATAACACCATTGTGTGATACAGGAAGAAACTGAGGACACTGAGGACTTGTATTTACAATTTGACTTCTATACCAAATTATTGTCTCTAGTTATTACTGTTTTGATAATATAAAGAATAAGATTGTTTGGTTAAATGTTCCTATGTAAGACCTACAATCTGCCTGGTATATAAATCTATTGTGGCATTGCCCTCACTAAGGGGTCCAGGCAATTCAGTCTGAGTTCTTTTTTTTTTTTTTTTTTTGTTCTTTTTTTTTTTGAGCTGGGGACCCGAACCCAGGGCCTTGCGCTTCCTAGGCAAGCGCTCTACCACTGAGCTAAATCCCCAACCCCTCAGTCTGAGTTCTTAAATGGCCTATAAAGGAACAATATATTCTCTTAAATTGGTTGTATAGCATAAATAACTGTAAAATTCGAGGGTTAGCAGTATCTAAAAAAGGAAAAATTTTAATCAATTGCAAACCATAAGCTACACATCAGCTATCAGTATACAAATTGAAAGCTTGATTTTTCAACATTTCAAAAACAGCAGCTATAGCACATAGTTCAATAATCTGTGCTGAAGCAAGGGGAAACTCAAGAGAATAAACATGTGATTCAATCATATATGTTGCCTTCTCATTAGATGAACCATCTATAAATACAGTAAGCACATTTTCTATGGGCCACATGTGTAAATTTACAAGAAATACAAAAGCATGTATAGAGGAAAATTATCAATTTTGCCTTAAAAGTTTGTATATGTAATAGGCCAAATATCAGTATTCTTTTTTTTTTTTTTTTTTTTTTTTTTTTTTGAGCTGGGGACCAACCCAGGGCCTTGGCGCTTCCTAGGCAAGCGCTTCTACCGCTGAGCTAAATCCCAACCCGATCAGTATTCTTTAATAACCAATTAATTGCCAAAAACCAATTCCATGACTCTATCTTACAATTCTGTATTAACACAATATCAACTTTATAATAGGGCATTAAAACTTTTACTTGGAGAGGAAAATGAGTCCATATTAATGGTCCCTTTTGCCAAAGGACTGTTGTGGGTACAAATAACCAACAATTGATCATAGTCTATATAATTAATGTATTTGTTGTTGACACAGCTTTCTCTACTTTCTACAAAGCTCTCCCTCCCTCATCAGTTAACTGTCAAGGGGAATTAGGATTTGCATCTGCCTTGAGGATATCAAACAAAGGTTTAAGTCTTCCCCTAGTAAGCTTAAGGTGAGGTCTTAATTAATTAACATATCTTATAAGCTTTAAAAATAATTTAAAGTAAACTATCCATTTGTCGGTACCCATGCTGCTATGGTACCGAGAACCGGACGTAGGCGAGGTTTAAGAAAAAACACATACTCGGGTCATTTGTGTTACGAGAATGACAAAGCTTTTACAGAGATTCACAGACTATGTACCCCAAGTTCACCGGGTGGAGAAATCCAGGAAGCACAGTAGAATAACAGGCTTCCGCCATCAGGAACAAAAAAGGGAACAAAAAACAGGAACCGACTTAACAGTGTTACTGCTCAGGTGTACTGCCCAGGTGTAACCACCCAGGCCAAACAGAAAAGTCAGGGTGTTCCTTTGTTAGGAACAAAAGGCTTCCACATGCATCAGCAAGTCTCAGCAGGGGTCAAAAACTGAAGGGGCCCAGGGGGGTCCAACACTCAGCATCAGAGTTCTTTGTCCTGCTCAAAGTAGCCCTTGAGGTGGAGAGGCACTTTCAAAGCTGGACATGACAGCAGATTCTAGCTACTAGTCTATGTTAGCCTAAGGTTGGTGGAGTTTGCTTCTTGCTACAGAGGGCAGAGCCATCAACCACAATTCCCTTCAGAACATCTTGTTCCTGAACTCAGCATGCCCACCTCCCACTCAGAGGCTGTGGCTGTCGCTGGTCTCTCTGACTTATAAATGTTTCCTATTTTCAGAAATATAGAAATATTATAGAAATGTTTTCTATATTACCTATAGGGTAGCTCAGTCTCAAACCAGAAGCTTCCCCTCAAGACAGTACCCATGTAAAGGCTGCTGAGATATGGGAGTCATAAAATGTGTTTGCCTCCAAAGTTGATCAGCCACACCAGATTTTCCATCTGGGTTTGATGCTTACAGGAAATGCAAACATACCCTGATGCCTCTGTCAGGGCCTCCTCCTGACATTTGGTTGAAGTTAATGTTTCCTTTCCTGGGAAGCTGAAGCTGCAGCATGCACTGTTTATTTTTCCTCCATGCATAGTTTTGGGTTTCTCTGCTTTTCCGCCATTTTATCACTTTTTAAAAAAAAGGAAAGAAAATAGTCTAATACTCTTCCAGTCTCTCTATCTTGGATGACATCAATCCTTTTCATGCATGCAGAGGCAGTTTTTATCCTATCATTTCACATTCAAAGGCTTTTTATAACATTTTGTCTGCTCTTTCATTTGTCTCCTTACTTTTCTCTTTGAAGAAAAGTTTAATGAATTACATTTATTTATTCATTCATTCATTCATTCACTCATTCATCCATTCATTTTCCTTCCATCACATGCATACCACATTGTGCAAGTGGAGGTTAGAGGACAGTAAGCTGGAGTCAATTCTGCCCATTTATCTTACAGCTCCTAGGGAATCAAACTTCAGGTACTCAGCTGGCTTGTTTATATGTCAACTTATCACAAGCTAGAGTCACTGGAAAAAGGGAACTTCAATTGAGAAAATGCCTCAACAAAGTCCAGCTGAAAGGTGTTTTCTTAATTAGGAATTGATGGGAGAACGCCCAGTCCACTTTGGGTGCTGCCGTCCCTGGGCTGTGATCCTGGGGTCTATAAGAAAGCAGCTGAGCAAGTCCTGAGGAGCAACCCAGTAAGCAGCACCCCTCTATGGCCGCTGTCTGCATTAGCTCCCTCCAAGATCCTACCCTGTTTGAGTTACTGTCTTAACTTCCTTCATTGATGGACTATAATGTGGAAGTGCAAACCAAATAAACCCTCCCCGTATTGCTTTTAGTCATGGTGTTTCATCACAACAGAACCCCTAAATGAGTCAGGTGGTCAGGCTGCTTTCCTCTGTGAGTATCTCTTTGGCCCCGGTTTATCCTTCCATAAATGCTGAAGTTCCAATCCTGCTGAGCCTGTCATGGCCCTAGTGGGGACAGAGGGACATAGATCCTACCCCTGCGACAGGACCCCTGTGTGAGCCTCCATTAGTGTTGCTGGCTGCTGTGGTCCTAAGGCTTATTTGTGTAATAATACACAGATTTTCTGGACCACAGCAGCGGAGGACTCTTTCTTTCCAAGGAATGCCCTCCGGGTTAATGCTAATGACTCCATGCAAGACTTCAGGAGTCAAGGGTGTGGCTATGTCTCAGCAAAATGGTAAATGCTGGGACCTTCAGGACAGCCCTAAAGCTGTGGGAAAGAGCTCTAAATACAGGAGTTCAAAAATATATAATTTCTCGGGGGCTGGAGAGATGGCTCAGCGGTTAAGAGCACTCACTGCTCTTCCAGAGGTCCTGAGTTCAATTCCCAGCAACCACATGGTGGCTCACAACCATCTGTAATGGGATCTGATGCCCTCTTCTGGTGTGTCTGAAGAGAGTTACAGTGTACTTGTATATAATAAATAAATCTTTAAAAAAATATATATATATAATTTCTCAACTGCAAAAAATAAGGATGCGATATGAATTATATGAGGGGTTTCAAGAATCTAAGGGAGCAAAGGCAGCTGTGCTGTGAGACAACTTGTTAGAAAATTACTAGGAAGGAGATAGGGAGATTTAGGAGTGGCGATTGCAGGAAATCCTACCCAGCTAAGTTTCTGTTTATGCTTATAAAGGCAGATTCTGGAGTTCAGGGCCAGCCTAAGGCAGAGCAAGATTAGGCCCAGGCAAGGTGGAAATGGTACTTTCAGGGCAGGGTCCCACCCTACTACTTTATAGTCGATGCTTAACAAAGGCAGACAGATCCCCGAGTTCTTTTGCGAGGTTAAGAAAAAGTGCATGCTTTGTGTTTCCAAAGGATGAAAGGGCTGGGGTCGGAGATGCTGATTCATAAGATAATCAAAAGGAACCTGGAGTAAATGACGAGATTAACATGTAAAATAAAAGACTACAGGAGATGAGCTATCCAGAGAATTTTTTAGGATAAAAAGAGAGAATTCCGTGGAGAACTGACACGCAGGCAAGCGAGCAGGCCATGGACAGAGAGATCTCTTAGGATAATTAACAAGCAGAATATAGACAGAGATCTCCAGAGAGAAAGCAGAACATAGAGAGAAGCCGACTGGAAAAGCTGTGTCAAGCAGATCACAGGTCTTCAGCCAGGACCCACAATCTGACTTCTGTTCTTTTTGCTGCTCCCAGACAAACCTTCTCTCAGAACTTCTCCTCAGCCAAGGCTGGTTCTCGGCACAGTCCTCAGTCTCTTGTTCTGTTGTTACTTACTAGATATTATTTTGTTATCTGATTCCATGGTTTTAATTATAATTGCATGTATATTGACACTTCTTACTTCCGATCTAGATTTCTCTGAATCCATACTGTGCTTCTGCCTGCCTCACATTCTCAATCGTACTAGAAACTCAGATTGAACTTAGATAAGAGTCCATATTCTAAGATTCTTCCCCTGACTCTAGTATCCATGTTATCCTGACTTCCATCTCCAAGCCTGTTTCGAAGTCAGAATTTCCTCTTCTTAAAAGTCTCCAGCCAGGACCTTTGACATATGTGTTTATTGTCAACAAACTCTTATATTTTTTAATATTGTCTCTGAATTTTTCATTTACAATCCTGCCCGAACTAAAACATGTTTTCCCTTAGAAGACATTCATTTCCTTACAACCTTCTGACGTGATTGACTATCTCCATATTATTAAACACCACTCACTTTAAAACCATATCCTTGTCTTTACGTTTGCTTTTTAATAAACATTTTAATTGACTTTTTTGTATATTTGTCATGTTCATGTTGTATTGAAATATGTATACATTGTGGGATGGCTAAATTTAAGTACTTAGTGCTTTTATTACTGCACATAGTTTTAACATTTTTATTTTTGAAACACATTTCCTTAGAAATTAAAACAAATAAAATATACTGTTATTAACTAGCTTCACCATGTTGTGTGAAAAATGTATTAAAGAGATTCTTCCTGGTTAATTTTAGACTGTGTATAGAATCATACATTTTGGCAGGAAATATGAGATTCCTGGGACAGACATCAGTAACTTTATTCCTCATGGCACAATAAACTCTGAGCTTGAAAGTCTCGTTTTAATTCTCTTTCCCCCAAACTCCATGGAGACACTGAAGACACTCAAACAAATGTTGCACACATAGTGGGGTTTGTCAGAACTGAGGTTCCAAATATAAAAGAGAATGCATCAGTGAACTTCACCACCTTCTCTCCAAAGGATGACTCTATCTTTAGTGTACCAAGAAACCTATCTGCCCTCTACACTGGAGTGAAACACACTATTTGTCTTCTGAGGCTATTGGGTATACAATGTCCTTAAGAAAATAGTCCAGGGGCTGGAGAGATGACTCAGTGGTGAAGAGCACTAACTGCTCTTCCAGAGGTCATGAGTTCAATTCCCAGCAACCACATGGTGGCTCACAACGGGATCTGTAATGGGATTGGATGCCCTCTTCTGGTGTGTCTCAAGACAGCTAATATATATATATATATATATATATATAACAGTCCAGAACAACTGTTATTACAACACATGCAGAGATCCAGAGACACATAAAGAATTTTCTTCCTAGACATGCTCCCTTATTTCTGGTGATCTTTTCTTAGCCTACTTCTTGTTTGTGTGCTGTGTATTTGTGTGGACTTGTTTGGTGGTTAGTTTAAATTCTTAGCTTACAAACTCTAGAATCCCTTGGGAAGAAACTTTCAGTGAGTGTCTTTCTACACCAGATTGGCCTGTGGACCTGTCTGTGGGGGTCTGTCTTGGTTCATAACTCATTTGAAAAGACCTGCCCTAAATGCACAGTGATGTGTCTGGTGGCAGCCCAGATAAAACGACACGGAAGGTTTTTGCTTCTTTGTTCATTTGGACTTCATTCCTAGGTTTGATTCTCTTTGCTTTTAATTGTGGGTGTGATGTGAGCATCTCTCAGACTTCTGCCGATATGACTCTCTCATTTTAACAGACTGTAACTTGATATTTTGAGTTTTCACTTTTTTTTTTTTTCTTTTTCTTTTCTTTTTTTTTTTTTTCTTTTTTCTTTTTTTCGGAGCTGGGGACCGAACCCAGGGCCTTGCGCTTGCTAGGCAAGCGCTCTACCACTGAGCTAAATCCCCAACCCCGATATTTTGAGTTTTCAAAAGTCCTTTCTCCCCTTAGTTACTTTTGTCAGGGTATTTTATTGTAATAGCAGAAATGTAACTAAAACAACATAGTTCTGTGTGTGATCACATGTCAGAGAGGTCAATGTTGGGTGTCTTTCTCTACAGTTCAACACTTAATTTTGTTGAGACAGGGTCTGTTGCTGAGCCCAGCACTTCTGCCTTAGCAAGACTAGCTAAACATGAGCTTCGACGTTCCATATGTCTGTATCTTCTCAGTAACAGGATTCCTGGTACAAACTGAAAGACCCCCTAGCAAACAGAGCAGAGCCAAAAATGTAGGTTAGCCAGTTCAGTGACTCTGTTCCAGGAACTGGCTGGCCACAAAAGTTAGATTAACTCCCTACCCACTTGGGTTGTGGTTTCTTCCTTTAAATACCCCTTCTCTCAGCTACTCGGGGTCGAACTCCTCTATCCCTGCTTGGGATACGAGTCTCAACCCAAGCGCGCTGGTTCCTGTCAATAAACCTCATGCCATTACAAAAAGGACAGTCTCTCATGAGTTCTTGGCGGGCCGCGCCATCCTGAGACTTGAGTGAGGGTCTCCCTACCTCGAGGGTCTTTCAAAACCACTATGTGTGACCTTGCATGTTGGATGCTAGGGATATGAACTTGGTTCCTCATGCTCATTTAACAAGAATTTTACTGAGTAAGCCATCTCTCCAGACCCCTAGTCTACTTCTTGGCCTTTTCTACATTGACCTTGTTATCAGCATAGCAGCAATATCTATAAAATACTGATTTTTAAATATTCCAACTGTGATGGCCACCCTCTATGTGTCTAATACTTTTTAGAATTACACTGTAACTTTCTTTGTCTCAAGTATTCTAATACACAGACTTGAATATTTCTCAGTATCTACCTATCCCACTTACTTCCCACTTTAGCAAGGCAATAGAATCTAGCATCTGTTATTATAATCAGTTCTTTGCATTTACCTGCTTCTACTGCTTTTCTAAAATTTCACAACCCCATTGAAGCACAATTTTCCCTCTTATCACATACATGTAGTTAATCAATTCACTTATCACTCTCAGAGATTACCATCTTAGGGCCTCAGACTTCCTCACAAACTCTCATTTCCAGCTCATTAGACACCTGTCCTCACTTATTAACTCTGTTCTTTTTATTGTCCATCCATCTGACAGAGGCAGTCAGCACTGCTCTGTCTCCTCATATCTAAGTCAATGTAACTTTCCAGACTTGTATTCACATTCTTGATTTTTCTCATATTACCATGGGAAAAAAAACCTGCTTATTTTTATAAAATCCTCTTTCATTCAGACATAACTAATTATGTGTTGTATAATTTCACTTGTTTGAAATATCCAAGAAGACAAATCCACCAGTTAGAAAACAGCTTGGTGGTTGCAGGGAAGTGAAGGTTATAAGAAGAAATAAGATGACCACTTCGTGGGTACTTATTTCTTTTTGGTCTATCCTCCTGAATGATAGCAGAGCATCTCTAAAGGCAATGGATTTATCTGGAAGTAAATGAGGTCCTAATATGGAACACACAGACCACAGGGGTCTAAGAGTCAGTCCAGGGAGAATGAAGTAGGAAGAAATGTGTAGAGGCAGAAGAGAGAAGTACATAGTATTTGTTCTGAAACAGTTACAGAGAAAGCCCATTATGTAAGTGATCTTGTGTATTAGGCTAACTGTCCTTGACTCCTGTGGGAATCTTCAGAATGGAAAGTGTTTGGGAATTGTTATTATAATCCTATGAATAAAAGAGGCCTTCAGGGAGTTTCTGTAACAATTTTTATCATGGGCATGTGTATATGGGGCCCCTCATCCCCAACTAATGATTTAATTTGCTGTTTGATTATGGTTTGAAACAAGTAACTTGTTTCATTCTGATAACCTACAGAGGGTTGAAGGAAATACTTGGGAGCTACGAGAGGTGGTGGCCACACAACACTGTGAATGTTCTAAGTGGGCTAATTGTTCACTTTAAAATTTATTCTATTTATATGAGTACACTGTAACTGTTTTCAGACACGCCAAGAGGGCATCAGATCTCATTACAGATGGTTGTGAGCCACCATGTGGTTGCTGGGAATTGAACTCAGGACCTCTGGAAGAGCAATCAGTGCTCTTAACCGCTGAGCCATCTCTCCAGCCCTAATTGTTCACTTTAAAATGACTGTCTTTTGTTATACCAATTTCCCTTCTATATAATGAAGGCAGCTGTCCCCACCAGCGGGGACCCAGTTATTCAGGGTCCCGAAGAGGCTTTCTATCTGTGGGCCAAATGGGGGTGAAGAGGAGACCAAGCAAAAGTTCTGTTGTCAAGGTCTCCTTTATTGGGATGAACGTTACAGCTTTTAAGGCTTTCAGGTAGGGGGAGTGACCTTTGTGAAACACGAAGGAGGGGAAGATGAGGGTATAGGCAGTGCTAGCTGGAGGCAAAGAGGTCAGGCGATGAGGTCAGGTGGTGGAGACACCAGGTGTTGACTGAGGAGATAACTGATTTTTGCTTAGGCTGAAGCATCCCGTGAATGTTATCTTCCTGTGCCGTAAATTCATGGGAGAGGCTCTTAGAGGAGTATGTGTGGGCAAGAGTCACGTAGCCACTTTGAGCTATATGGTCACAAAACGGCCAGGCCCAAATCCAATACGGCTCCCTACAGGCAGCCATTTCTTCCCGAGTTTAATCATGCTTCTCCCCTTCTCTCCTAATTATAACGAATGCAATGAAGACTCACAACTTTGGTTTCTTTCTTTTTTTTTTTTTTCTTAGATGAGGCCCCCTTATCAACACACAAGCACACTTTAGGGCCTCAAATGATATTATCGATAAAACAGACAAACAAAAAAAACCCCTCGGGGTTGGGGATTTAGCTCAGTGGTAGAGCGCTTGCCTAGCAACCACAAGGCCCTGGGTTCGGTCCCCAGCTCCGGAAAAAACAAACAAACAAACAAAAAAAACCCTCCCGTACTCCCTTCTATATGATGTATACACTTTCCTGAATAACTTGTTTTAGACACTGACTTCCACTCCCCACTCTATACTAAGTGAGTCACCAGCTGGAGGCAGGCTGAACTGGGTAGACAGATAGGTAGGAAGGTAGGCCGGTAGGTATATGTATGTACACATATATATGAAACATTACATGCCACATTCTGGCTCCATATATCCCTTTGCCTCTCTTCTTTCTTCTACCACCACCAGCCACACTCTTCCTCCCTATCACTTTTGTGTTTTTCTGGTTTTTGGTTTTGCTTTGTGACTCACTAGCTTTAACCAGGGCCACTTGTATGGGGACAGGAGTAAAGGTGTTCACTGGAGCTTGAGTAACTAACCAGTGGTTACATCACTGGGGGAGACCGATGAGCCCTTGCCCCATCTGTGACTGAATGCTCACTGGCTCATTCTAATGCCCTATTCAGGCACCCCCAGCAGTTATGGATTAGTGAGTGCCCTGGCCAGGTAATGTGAGGGTTTTATTGCTGTGACAGCAATTTTTTTTTTTTTTTTTTTTTTTGTTCTTTTTTTCGAGCTGGGGACCAACCCAGGGCCTTGCGCCTTCCTAGGTAAGCCCACCACTGAGCTAAACCCCAGCCCCTGTGACAGCAACTCTTATAAGGGAAAACACTTAATTAGGGCCAGCTTATAGAGTCCAAAGGTTTAGTTCATTATTGTCAGGGCAGGAAATATGGGGCATGGGGCCAGACATGGTGCTGGAGAAGGAGCTGATACCTCTTGATCTGCAGGCAGCAGGAAGAGAATGCCACACTGGGTGTAATTTGAGCATCTGAGTCCCCCCTGTCCCCCCTGTCCCCCCCTGTCCCCCCCCGTCCCCCCTGTCCCCCCTTCCCCCTGTCCCCCCCTTCCCCCGTCCCCCCTTCCCCTGTCCCCCTTCCCCCTTCCCCCCTGAGTGGGGGACCAAACCCAGGGCCTTGCGCTCGCTAGGCAAGCGCTCTACCGCTCTACCGCTGAGCTAAATTCCCAACCCCGAGCATCTGAGATCTTAAAGGCAGCCCCAGTGACCACACTTCCTTCAATAAGGCTACATCTCCAACAGCGCTTATGGACCTATGGGACAGCTTTTGTTCAAACCACTGCTGCAGTGTTTCATGGCTTCCTGTATCCGTTCAACTCGCGGATTCTTTCCACTTCCTCCGCTCTGACGTTCTCTGAGCCTTACAGTGGGTGATATCTGCATCCCATTTAATGCTGAACACTCGAGAATCGCTTGTTCTCAGTGCCTTGGGCAGACACAAGCCTCTGTATTCACTGCCATTCACCGAGGAGAGAAAGCTTCTTTCACCAGAACCGAGGGGAGCACTAGGATTTGGGTAAATATCTAGGAGACAGTTTGACAGGTCAAAACAAAAGGGGTAGTTTTATCCCTAGTTTAAACTACTACTTCAGCCACAGGCCTTTGAAGGTTCACAGTACCGGGCATGAACACCCCCTACCACTACCACCACCACTAGAGTAGGCTTTAGATCCAATAAAAGTCTGTTGTTTGTTGTGGTGGTTTGAATAAAAGAATGTTCTCCATAGACTCAGGCATTTATGCACTTGATCCTCATCTGGTGTCTGGGTAGGTTCAGGTAATGCAGTCTTCTTGTTGGAGGAAATATGTTACCAGGGACAGAATTCGAGTATTAAAAGGTGGTTTTTTTCCCACTAGTTTTTAGTCTCTGCTACACACACACACACACACACACACACACACACACACACACACACACACACCCCACATATATCCATCATGCTGCTTGCTGTCATGGCTCTGCACCATCATCATGGACTTTTATCCCTCTAGAATCATGCCCAAATAAACCTTTTTATTATATAAGTTGCCGTGGTATTGGTGCTTTATCACAGCAACAGAAAACTAATACAAGGATCCCCGAAACAGTCGTGTTACTATCTGCCTCTTACCTGCCAAGTTGGCTTTGTAGGATGCAAGGTTTAAAGCTTGAGAAATGGTTGCTGACATTCCTCCCCCATTTACTGGTCAGCAAGAGGAAATTTGCAGCTCAATTACAGCATGGGTTTTCTGTATTCTGAGACCAAGGCGTGTCCTCAAAATAGGGTCTTAGTAAGTAGTTCTGGTGGTCAGCCATGGCAATAGCTATAACCTGTATGGTTTGGGGAAGCCATGAAGCCTTCCTGGTCACTGACTCCTAGGGTGGTCCTCCACATCTGACATTAGGCTTTAAGTAATACCTCTAGTATTGACATTATCAATCCATGCATGGTGCCTCCATTCAAAGTCTTTAAAATTGAGTTTTTAAAATTAAGACACAGGGGGTTTCTACGTGGTTTCTCTGTCCAGCATCAGTTCTGGTTATCCATTCCCATATACCTTCCCTCCCACCCCTCCCACCCTTGTGGAAACCTTGTCACGTCACACATTCCCTCCTTTTATTTTCATAACATCTATGTTCTACACTCTCCAACTGCCTTAAGGCCTCTCTGTACTCCTGACCCCCTTGCCATTTAGCTTTTTCTTTCTTGCTCCCAGGTAGACACCCAATAGACATTCCAATTTAGACAACCAATTTAAAACATTGCAATATTTAACCCACATATTGACAATATACAACCTTTGACTTTCTGGACCTGGTTATCTCACTCGGATTTTCCTTATTTACTTTCCATCCATTTTCTTGAAAACTTATGATTTTATTTATTTTACCTGAATAAAATTCCATTGTGTATATGCACCATACGAATATTTATTTATCTGTTAGTGCTGTCTAGGCTTCTCCATCTCCTAGCTAATATGAATAGAGTGAAAGTGAACATAGATGAGGTCTGTAGAAGAATACACTCTTTTCTGAGTTCTTCAGATACGTCATATGGTACTTCAGTTTTTAGATCTTTTTTTTTTTTTTTAAGATTTATTTATTATATATGAGTACACTGCCGCTGTCTTCAGACACACCAGAAGAGGGCATCGGATCCCATGACAAATGGTTGTGAGCCACCATGTGGTTGCTGGGAATTGAACTCAGGACCTCTGGAAGAGCAGTGAGTGCTCTTAACCGCTGAGCCATCTCTGCATGCAGCCCCAGTTTTTAGATCTTTAAAAAGCAACCCAAGTAGGGGGTGGGGATTTAGCTCAGTGGTTAGAGCGCTTGCCTAGCAAATGAAAGGCCCTGGGTTCGGTCCCCAGCCCCGAAAAAAAAAAGAATTTAAAAAAAAAAAAAAAAAAAAAAAAGCAACCCAAGTTATTTCCAACATGGCTGCGAATCCTTTCTTCATAGCTGTTGCCCCATTTGCTGTCATTTGTTTTTTGATGGTGGCCATCCTGACTGGGATGAAGTGAAATATTGGGAAAAGTTGTAATCTACATTCCCCTGAGGGTTAAAGATGTTTAATACTTTTCTGTGTTACTCAGCATTTTGTTATTCATGCTTGGCCCCTGTCCTTGGAGTCCTTCAGAGGAGAGGCTCTTTTTTTTTTTTTTTTTTCCGGAGCTGGGGACCAAACCCAGGGCCTTGCGCCTCCTAGGCAAGCGCTCTAACCACTGAGCTAAATCCCCAACCCCTACTCAGCATTTTGTATTCCTCCTCTGAGAACTCTCTGTTATGATCCGTTGCTCCCTTTTTAATTGAGTCGTTTTCTTTTTTCTTTAAAGATTTACTTATTATATGTGAGTACACTGTAGCTGTCTTCAGACACACCAGAAGAGGGCATTGGATCTTATTACAGTTTTTTTAAGATTTATTTATTTATTTTGTATATGAGTACACTGTAGCTGTCTTCTGACACACCAGAAGAGGGCATCGGATTCCATTACAGATGGTTGTGAGCCACCATGTGGTTGCTGGGATTTGAACTCAGGACCTCTGGAAGAGCAGTCGGTGCTCTTAACCACTGAGCCATCTCTCCAGCCCCCTACAGATGGTTTTGAGCCACCATGTGGATGCTGGGAATTGAACTCAGGATCTCTGGAAGAGCAGTCAGTGCTGTTAACCACTGAGCCATCTCTCCAGCCCGAGTCATTTTCTTGGTATTTAGTTTCTTGAGTTCTTTATATATTCTAGGGACCTACCCTCTGTCAAATGTATAGCTGTTAAAGATTTTTCACCATTCTGTGTGGTGCTGCACGCTGGGGGCTTTCCCCTGCTATCTATGGCCTGACTAGGTGCTCTGGTTATGTTCGGGGCAGGGAGGGGACTGCTTCCCCTGCCTCGCAGCTGGTCCTGCTCTCTTCGCCCCTGCTGCTTTGGTTGCTCCAGCCAGGCTGAGCCAGCAGGAGACTGATTAGCCAGAAAGCGGTGCAGGGGAGTTTTTGGCCACGATTTCCGATTTCGGGAGAGCAGATCTCTTCCCCAAGTGGCGGTGTTACAGGTCTTATGACAGAAGCTCCCAGACAATGGAATAATTCCTGCACACCTTTAACCCTTCTGAACACAATTCTTAAATACAGTTTTTAGATAGGTCAGGGTCTGGCAACAGGTACTTCCTATTGATTTGGCCTGAGAGCTTGGGAGGACCTCATCTACATATTCAGGGGCGTGGTCCTGCTTCTATGATCGATCTGTCTGGAGCCTACGTGACCATTGTCACTTCCTCACCTGTGGAGGAGGGGATTGGGGCGTTGCCCTACATGACTGATCTGTCTACCGGGGCTGTGAGGAGCTGCAGCTACAGGAGAGGGTCCTGATTTCCTGGGAGACTAGGAATGTGCCTGCTGTCCCTTGGGGTCTCCCAGGGGATTCGACCTATCTCGATCAGGAATCAGGATACCTTTCAAAGCTCACTGACCTACAATTCTGGCTACATTTTTAGTCGTCTTTGGTTTCCTGTACAAAAGCCTTTTAGCTTTAAGGATCGTATTTGTTGATTGTTGGTCCTGCTTTCCTGGACTACTAGAGTCCTTCAGAAAATCCCCATCTACGTATGTTTAAGGGTACGCCCTGCTTTTTCTCTAGTAGTTTCTCAGTATCGGGTCTCATGATGAAGTCCTTGATGCATTTGGAATTGAGTTTTTGCAGGGTGAGAGTTAAAGATCTAGTTTCATCCTTCTACATTTTTATATCAATTTTTCAAAACATAGTTTGTTGAAGATGCTGTGTTGTTTTATAAACAAAAAATCGGGATCATTTTTTGCCACGATTTTACCAAATGGTGATTCAGGAGTCAGATGCTTTGGTGGAAGCCTGCCAGCTCTGAGAGACAGCACCCAGCTGACCTTCCTACTCCACTGACATCTCAGAAGGATAAAGGCTCCTTCTTCAGGCTGTCTAAAATACACTTCAGAAATGTCCGTCCTTTTTTGTTTACTTATGATCAGTCCCTGTCGGCTGGTTGCTTGCTTTGCCTCTTGACTTTATTTTATTTTATTTATTTATTTATTTATTTATTTATTTATTTATTTTGCGTTGACTTTACTTAAGCCTGGTTTACAGAAAGCTCTTGGGTTAAAGGTGTGTGCTAGGGACGAACCATACCACAACGAGTTTTGTTTTTTTTTGTTTGTTCGTTTTTTTTTTTTTTCAGTAAAAACACAATCTTCGGGTTCACAGTGTGATCAAACATCCTGCAACAATTCTGTCTTTTCTTGAATATATATTTTTATCACCTTTGTTAAAAACCAGATAGATTTTGGTTGCTGTGATAAAATAAAATAATACCATGACCAAAAGCAACTTGGAGAAGAAAAGGTTATTTATTTCAGCTTACAGTTCAACATTGAAGGGAGTTAAGACGGGAGCTTGAAGCAGAAACCACGGAGAAACAATGCTTCTTGCTGTTAACTTTCTTTATAGCCTAAGCCCACCCACAGTGGCCTGAGCCCTTCTACACCAACTGGCAGTGAGGAAAATGCTTTCCTGATGTAGTCACAGGTCAATCTGATCAGAGCCACCATTCAGGTTCTCTGTACCCAGGTGACTCCAGGTTTGGTAAAGTTGAGAACTAAAACTATTAGAGTGTAGTTTCTTGAACTTATATCTATCTACTCAATTCTATTCCACTAGTATGTCTGCTTTGTACCAATAAATACTATTTTTTATTACTATTGCTATGTAGTATAACTTGAAATCAGGTATGATTCTTCCTGTAGTATTACTTTTGTTCAGGATTGTTTTGGTTTGTTGGGGTCCAGGAACCGTCACACGAACCACTCAGACTCCGATCTCACTTAAGCAAGCATAGTTTATTGAACACACACACCTAGAATGACTGATCAGGGGGATAGCCTTACACTCAGAGCGAAGACTGTGTCCATGAATGTTTCCCAGAGACAGTTTGTAAAGTCAAAACCCACAATGATTTCAGGTACAGGTGCAGACAGTGTGGCCCAGTGATTGGATCTGACTCAAGCTATTTGGCTGACTTGACAAAGCAGTTCTACCTGATCTTTATTCTGGTTGGTTCGAAGTGGAGCTTATGGTTGTGAAGTTTCTTAAGAAAACCACAGAACCCATTACAGGGTACATGGTCAACTTCAGTAATAATGTGAAATGGCTGGCAAGCATGAAATAAAATGGCCACATTTATGTCAGGGAAGCCAACTTCAACACAAGGTTATCTTTGGTCTTTTGTGTTTCTCTTAATATTTTAGGATTTTTTTCTATGCCTATGAACAACTGCCTTGGAATTTTTAATGAGTTATGAGAGAGCACTTAATTGTAGTTTTATTTTGGTCAGACGGATAATTATTTCACAGTATTAATTTTTCCAACTCATGAAAAAAGCAGTCTTTCCATCTTTTAGTAACTTCCTCAATTTCTCTTTTCCATGTCTGAAAGTTTATGTTGTAGAAGCCTTTAGTTTCCTTGGTTATGTTTATTTTTCTGGGTATTTTTTTTATTTTTGTAGCAGTTGTGAGTAGGGTTATTTCCCTGATTTCTCCTCAAATATATATTATTGGCATATAAGATGTGTGTGTGTGTGTGTGTGTGTGTGTGTGTGTGTGTGTGTGAGTGTGTGTGTGTATCTTGATGGGAGGGGCAATGTCTATGTAACTTTGGTTGGCTTGAAATTGGCTTTACAGACCAAGCCAGCCTCATACTCACAAAGATTCCCACCTCTGCCTACCGAGGGCTGGAATTAGAAGCACAGGCCAAGGGAAACGACTGAGTTTTGTGTTGTGTATTAATTTTGCATCCTGATGAAAATGCTTATCAGCTATAAGAGGTTTTTGTTGTAGATTGTTTTGGATTTCTTATTTATAAAATCCTATCATTTTCAAACAGAGACACTTGGATTTCTTGTTTTTTTGTTTTTTATTTGCAACCTTTCAATGTCTATTCTTATTGATCGAGCTAAGCTTCAAGCACAACATTGAGTTGGACTGGAGAGAGTTGACAACTTTGTCTTTTTCCCCCATCCTAGTGAGAAAGTTTGAATTTTTCTCTATTTAACATGATAGTTGCTGTAAATTTGTCATATGTACTCTTTATTACGTTGTAGTTATACCCCCCTGCATCCTTAGCCTTTCAGTGGGCGTTATCATGAAGGAATATTGGATTTTGAGAAGGCTTTTTCTGTATCTATCGAGATGATCGTGTGATTTCTATCTTTGAGTGTGTTTATGTGATAAATTATATTATTGATTTATATGTTTCAAATCATCTCACATTACTGAAATGAAGTCATCTTGATCATAATGAATGACCTATTTGCATTGTGATTGCAAGTATTTTATTGAGGATGCTTGCCTCTGTTTATAAGGGGCATCAGCCTGCAGATGTTGTTGTGTGTTTATCAGTTTTGGTGTCAGCATGACACTGGGTTCACAGAGTGTTTAAAGCCATTTCTTCATTTTCTGTTTTACACAATAATCACACTAGTACTGGTATTAGTTATTCTGAGGCTTGGTGAAATTCTGCAGTGACTTTATCTAGTTCTAGAATATTTTAATTTTTTAAATTACTGCTTTAATCTCATTACCAGCTACAGATTTGTTTAAGTTTATTTATTTTGATAACCCTCGACTTGGCTTTCATTTACTGTCCATTCCCTAGCAATGAATCCCAAGATTAATAAAATGGGAAGAGGCTAATTTTGAGATAAAGAACAGAGCACTTACTTTTCCTTTAGTGCAAGAAATTGTCACCCACAATAAACCTGGAGTTCTGTTAGTAGGCTAAACCAGGTACAATGTCTGTGGTTTAGAAAATCTAAGCCATGTATATGTATGTGTAGGTGTATGTGTATAATGTGTATATATGTGTGTATATATCGTATCATCTGTACTCTACCATCACCTATTACATTTCCCATAGTTTTACAGCGTTTTTCTATCAGGACAGTTCATGGGAAAAAAATGTCAACAACAACTGCTGTGTTGCTAAGTTCAAAGGTTATTTCTCTGACCTCGTTTGGTTACTCAGCAGTATTTGAAAGCATTTGCCACTCCCTTTATTTATTTTTATTTATTTATTTATTTATTTATTTATTTATTTATTTTTCAGTATTATATCCTTCAGGCTTCTAGGACACTATACTTTTCTGGATAATTATCAAATCTTAGTCTTCTCTGTTAACCTTCTCCTTTATAGGTAATCTTCAAAGAAATTAGAATCTTCAAGAGAGTGTGTCAGAAACTTTTGTTTCTAGGTATTTTTTCTTTCTTTTTGTTAAAAAATGTATTTATTTATTATACATTATAAGTACACTCTCTTCAGACACACCAGAAGAGGGTGTCAGATCTCATTACAGATGGTTGTGAGCCACCATGTAGTTGCTAGGTTTTGAACTCAGAACCTCTGGAAGAGCAGTCAGTATTCCTAACCCCTGAGCCATCTCTCCAGCCCATATTTTCTCTTTGTGATCTCATCTAGGTCCTGTGTTAAAAACAATATACAACATTGATGACTCTATCATTCTTGTTACCAGATGTAGAAGGAAACAACAAAGACCTTCCTGAGCTCCAGGATTAAACAACCAATTATATGTATTAACATTCTTACTTGGGTATCATCAGAAATAAAAGTCCATTGAAGTTGGCATAATTTTTTTTTATAGTAGCTCATCAAATCATTTCTTCTGCTTTCTTCTCCTATTTCTGAAATGACATCACCATCCAACCAATAGTTCTTTTTAAAACACAAAAATTTTATCTCTATGATTAGAAGAGATTTCCTAATCTTTTTATATCTTGCCATATTGCAAATTTTACCTTTAAAATACATCCATGTCTGGTCAACTTTTATCTCTAGTATCTTCATATTACTTGAGGCATAGTATAGTTTAGTTGGATTACTGAAAAGTTTCCAGATTGTTCTCTATTCATTATTCACTACAGTTTCCAAATAGCATAGAGCAGACCATTGCAATCTCCTATGGCGAGCCTGCAGTGGCTTTCAATTGCATTAAGAAGGAATTCAGTTTGATGGTGTATCCAAGGCTCTAGTTGACAAATGTTTCATTGTTATGCCTTATTTTAACCCTCTGCCTCCTAGTCCCAATACAATATTTATGATTTGACTTTGTCAAGCTTGTCACACTTGATCTTTGACTGTGGTTCCGCTCAAGTGGTCCAGAAAAACGTGTCCCGTTTTCATTACCCAGATTGATAGGACACTTATTTCCACATATTCCAGACAAATGTCTGTAGAAATTTTATTCACAATTGTCCAAACCTGGGTATGGTCAGGATGTCCTTCAGTAGGTGGCTGGAAAAACAAATTGTTCTGTACCATACACCTGTTGGAGTAATGTTTTGTGCACTGGGTAAAGATTATCCTTGTATTATTCAAATGCCGATTTCTGAACCAACAGAGATCTGATTACAGGCTGGATTTTGGTTTTGTTAAGCATTTCCTGCCTTAGTATTTTGAGTGTTCTCCATCACCTTCTGACTGGGTAAAATAAAAAGCCTATGGCCTCTAGCAAAAAGTGCCATGGTAAAGTGGGGCTTCCGGAAAGAGAGGAACTAAGGAAGGAGTTAGGCTGGAGATTTAGTTAACCAGAGGCCAGGAAGGACAGACAGGTAACTAATTAGCCATGTGGCAGGACTTAGCTTGGTATAAATGGGATAATTGAGTTACGAGCTAGTGGAAAGCAATGCCTAGCTATAAAGCCAAATGCTTATAAATGAATAATCATTATTTGGAAACTGAGGTGGACATAGAAAGGTCCACTTTTACATCTAAGAAAATATTATTATAAAAGATAAGAAATAAGCTATTGAGCCTTGAAAATAGGATCCTAGGTGTGGTAATACGTGCTTGTAATCTAGACAGTTGGAGGCTGATGCAGTAGCAGCAGGAGTTCAAGGACATTCTCAGCTATATAGCAAGTTACAGGCCATTTGGTATACATGAGACCCAGAATGCCAAACTGGGGGAAGAAAATTTAAGCTTCTGTGGAACCTTAGATGAATATTTTCTATTAAAGAAACTGGTCTGAAAAGGCTGTCTGCCCAGTGATTCCATCTGTATTATATTGTTATATTTGGGAAAGGGCAAACACATCACATGGTGATGTTAAAGATCAGTACTATTGAGAGGTTCGGAGAGGGGGGAGAAGGATGAACAAGTAAAACCCAGGGAAAGTTCAAGGTAGTGAAACTATCCTCATATGGATATGAGGGCGACAGGATACAATGCATTAGCAGACACAATGAAACTACCCTATGAATGTGCACACTTTATGTAAACCATGGACTTTAGTTAGAATGTGTCTTGGTGTTCTCTTGTTGTGAAGAGACACCATGTCCATGGCAACTCTTAATAAAAGAAAGCCTTCAATTGGAACTTGGAGGTGTGGTTCATGATCCCCATGGCAGGAAGCCTGGTGGCTTTCAGGTAGACATGCTGCTACAGTAGCAGCTAAAGTTCTACATCTGCATCTGCAGGCAGTGGGAAGAGAAAGACACTAGTCCTGGCTTTAGCCTTTGAAATCCTAAAGCCCACCCCCAATGATATACTTTCTCCAACAAAGCCATACCTATGCCACAAGGCCTTCTAACCAGGCTCAAGCAAATCTCTAATAACCAAGCATTAAAATAGATAACCCTATGAGGGGCATTCCTTTTCAAGCCACTAAATAATGTATCAGTCTTTTTCATCAGTTACTACAAATACATAAAAGTAGCAAAAGGACTTAATAATACAGGAAACTATAAGGCAAGAGTGCAACATGAAGTTGAGTAGTGATGCCATACACTTTTAATCCTAGCACTTGGGAGGCAGAGGGTGGAGGATCTCTGTAGATCCTAGCTTGATCTAGGAGTGAGCTCTAGGACAGCCAGGGATATAAGAAGAGACCTTGTCTTGAAAAAAAAAAAAAAAAAAAAAACAAACAGGCACATACACAGACAGACAAAAGTGAAACACAAGAATTCTACGATTTGTTCAAATATCTGTAAGCTTAAACTGTTTTTAAAAAGTCTGGAGCCCAGCATGGTGCTGTATGCTTGTACTTAAGCACCAGGGAGTCTGAAAAGAGAAGTGTTCAAGTTGAGTCTGGATTCTATAGCAAGACCTTGCCTTAAAATAAAAAGGCTGCTGCAAAGAGAAACTTCTTTGACAAGGGGTGAAATCTGCACTTGCTGTAGGTATAAGGGTAAGTAGAGTAGCATTAGGCATCATGCTGGTCCAGTGAGGTGGAAGTACAAGGTTCTCTTCTAAGATTCATGACCACTAGCTCTGGGAAATTGGGTAGGTTTGTAGAACCATGCACACTGTTGTCTCTCCTGGTGCGAAGGGTAAATGTGAGAGTTTGTGGTACCTCAGAATTTACACAGTCTTCTGACATGCGTGAGGATCCTGGTTAGATCTTCATCCCGACAAAGAGTATTAAAAAAAAAAATGATGATTGTTGTTGTTTTTATTTTTATTTTTTTTAAAGATTTATTTATTATATATAAGTACACTGTAGCTGTCTTCAGACACACCAGAAGAAGGCATCAGATTCCATTACAGATGGTTGTGAACCACCATGTGGTTGCTGGGATTTGAACTCAGGACCTCTGGAAGAGCAGTCGGAGCTGTAAACCACTGAGCCATCTCTCCAGCCCTGTTGTTGTTTTTAAATTTTAGTTTCTTTATATTTTTTACAATCCAGACTTCATCCCCCTTCTGGTCCATCCTCTGACTGTTGCACATCGCATACCTGCTCCCCTCCCCCGAATCTCCAAGAGGATGTCTCTGCCCCACCAGACCTGCCCTTCCTCCCTGGGGCCCCAAGTCTCTCGAGGGTTATGTTCATCTTCTCTGAGTCCAGACCGGGTAGTCCTCTGCTGTATGTGAGTTGGAAGTCTCATATCAGCTGGTGTATGCTGCCTGGTTGGTGATCCGGTGTCTGAGAGATCTCAGGGTCCAGGGTGATTGAGACTGCTGGTCCTCCTACAGGGTTGCCCTCTTCCTTAGCTTCTTCCGGCTTTTCCCTAATTCAACCACAGGGGTCAGCAGCTTCTGTTCATTGGTTGGGT
The DNA here is from genome assembly GCF_011064425.1 of Rattus rattus. Lineage (NCBI taxonomy): Eukaryota > Metazoa > Chordata > Mammalia > Rodentia > Muridae > Rattus > Rattus rattus. The sequence goes on from NC_046160.1 coordinate 70,597,625, forward strand.
GTAAATATCTGCATCTGATTCTTTCAGCTGCTTGTTGGGCCTTTCTGGAGGGCAGTCATGATAGGTCCCTGTTTGTAAGCACATCAGTAACAGTGTCAGGCCTTGGGGCCTCCCCTTGACCTGGATCCCACTTTGGATCTGTCACTGGACCTCCTTTTCCTCAGGCTCCTCTCCATTTCCATCCCTGCAGTTCTTTCAGACAGGAACAATTCTGGGTCAGAGCTTTGGCTGTGGGATGGCAACCCCATCCCTCCACCTGATGACCTGTCTTTCTTTCTTTTTTTTTAAAAGATTTATTTATTCATTCATTATATATAAGTACACTGTAGCTGTCTTCAGATAAACCAGAAGAGGGCATCAGATCCCATTACAGATGGTTGTGAGCCACCATGTGGTTGCTGGGAATTGAACTCAGGACCTCTGGAAGAGCAGTTGGGTGCTCTTAACCACTGAGCCATCTCTCCAGCCCCCGACCTGTCTTTCTACTGGAGCTGAACTCTCCCCACTGTAGGGCATTTCATCTAAGGTCCTCCTTTTGAGAGTCTCTTACCTCCCAGGTCTCTGTACATTTCTTAAAGAAAACTTTCTACAAGTGCAGCTCTTTAAATGTGTCCACTAAATAATATCATGCTTATCTAGAAGGAACAAGATTCACTTTAATCCAAAAAAAAAAAAATCCATTTATTTTTAATGGCAATCCATTCAGTGCCTCATATCAGCTGGTATATACTGCCTGGTTGGTGGTTCAGTGTCTGAGAGATTTTGGGGGTCCAGGTTAGTTGAGACTGCTGGTCTTCCTCTAGGGTCTCCCTCTTTGTTGGCCTTCAGGGTTTCAGTCCTGTTCTGCTCCTCTTCTCCCATACCTGATCAAGTTCCCCTCTTCCTCTCCCTGTCTCTTTCCCCTCCGTCCCTCCCTCCCTCCCTTCCTCCCTCCCTCTGGTGATTGGTGATTTATAAAATGGTACCAGGATGTACCAGAATGTTATGAGATTCTGTTGTTCCCGGAAGTGTTCCAGAACTGCAAAACACCACCAAGGATCTTTTTCAGATGCAAAATCGCATTAAGGTCTCTTTATAATAGGCTAGGGATTGGGCTTTCTTCCAATCCAATCCTGACACAGCAGGATGGGAAGGTGGAACAGCCTCGAACCCTCAACAGGGCAAGATTTTATAGGAACCGGGAGCAAGTGAGGGGGTGTCTGCTTCTCTAGTAGAATAAATATTGTGAGCCGACAGATGGGTGCTTTGAAGCAAGACAACCACAAATCAATTCAATTTGAGAATTTTAATAGTAGCTCTTGTGTTTACTGTATGTTGCTCTCATATCTATATCTTCATTCCAACCCAGAACCCAACATTACATGTGAATTGAATATTGGACTGCTGACAAACTCCCTTAAATCTTCATCAAGTAACTCACTCGTTACACTTACTGTGGTTTGGACATGAAATATCCTCCATAGGCTCTTATGCTTGAACACTTTGTCCCCTAATGAATAAAGATTTCAAGGGACCAATCACTGGGCGAGTAGGTGGGACTTCCGAGTTGGGATGAGGTAGAAGGGAGGTGGGAGAAAGGAACTTCCTTTTCGGACTGCGGGAGAAGGGAGGCAGACAGAATATAGGGTTGTGGTACCTGTTGATTCTAACTAAGTTTGTGTGGTGTTTGCCTTCACGCGGTGACTCAACTGGGTTCCAGAGAAAGGTATGGCGGCAGAGTGTGGTGTACTAGAGTACACTCCAGCCTGCCGCAGGAATTTGGAAGCGGGACTGGTGTGGCATCAGTCAGCCATGGGAATTTAGCGTGATGAGACAACCTGGCTAAATGGAAAGGTCTTGGTCCCGAATTCAGACAGACAGGGGGCTGGCGGCCGGCAGGAGCCTCACCAGCGTAGCATGGGATGCCTTTTATATTTCCATACACAGTTATGGCTGGAACTATCTTAAGGAGACACTTGTGCCTTTCCTTGGCTACTAGACTATTGAGGCAACGGACCCTAAGAATTTGGAATCTTCCCAGAAGTCTCATGCAAGACAAAGGCTAAAGCCCTTGTTTCAGCTAGAAGATAATCTTGTTTCCTAGGAAGGGATTCACACAGGTCTATCACCTTCACAGAGGGCCCTGCAGGAGAGTTTGATGTTGAAGGAATGATCCACACTTTGATTATGCCTGCGTAGTTTTGCATACCTGTTGCCCTCTAATTAGGGCCCTAGAGATAGACTTGGGAAATGGGGAGAGGTCATTGGATCTCTGTTCCTCTTCACATTCTGTCCACATTGAAAACATTTTTTTTCTGCCTTTCATTATTACTTGTCTAATTGTCCTATTAAAGATTACAGCCTGGCTTGTTAAGAGTTTGGGCGATCCGGACCATCTGGAAGGGGAACCTTTGCTAGGACGGTGAGGAAGTGGGTCACTGGTGATTTGTGGTGGAGCCTGTATTCCATTGTTCTCTGCATTTTGACTGGATGACCAGCCACTTTGCCATGCTGCCTTCATCACCGTGATGGGCACTATCGTGTCTTGTACTGTAAGCCAAGAATCCTTCTTGAAGTTGCTTTCGTTGGCTGTTTGGTCACAGCAGAAAAGGGCTATGTAATGTCACTGTTCACTACTTTTTTTTTTTCTCTTTAAATATATATTTACTTTCCATCCACATCGAAGCAGCTTCCCTTCCCTCCTCTCTTCCCATGCCCTCCCTCTCCCCTCTGCAGACACTCCTCCTCCCCTTCTCAGAAGAGGACGGGACGCCTAAGGATATCCACAAGCCTTTGGCATATCAGGTTGCATTAGGAGTAGGCACGTCTTCTATTGAGGCTAGATGAGGCGGCCCAGTTAGGGGAAAGGGATCTAAAGGCAGGCAGTGAAGTCAGATGGCTCAGGGAGTGACTCCTGCTTCAGGAGTCATACATGAAGACTCTACAGCGCAACTGTTACATATGATTGCTCACTGCTTTTATTCAGGTCCACACTGAGAAAGAGCAGGAAGCAGAACACAAAGGTATGACAAATGGCAGACAAGATGGCTGCTAACACAGCAGCCATGATCATTAAAGAGATCTGTGGCACTGAAGAGACATCTACTCTGCACTGGGACAAAATCAAAGGTTACCTGTGGATAAAACCCAACCATCAAAGGCAACGACTTATGAATTTGCAAATTCATCTGAATAGAGGGGGTGAATTGAGAATGTCACTCTCTGTATAAAACAAGCACCCTTTAAAATGTTTTCTCAGATCAGTCTTAAAAAGTACACAGTGGGGTTGGGGATTTGGCTCAGTGGTAGAGCGCTTGCCTAGGGAAGCAAGGCCCTGGGTTCGGTCCCCAGCTCCGAAAAAAAAATTAAAAAAAAAAAAAAAAAAGTACACAGTGGCTGCTGCAACTCTATTCTAAGATGGCCAAGAACTTGTAAGAGTTGCTTTCGTCATGGTGTCTGTTCACAGCAGTAAACCCTCAGATAGGACACCATTGTATACTGGAAGCATACAATTTATACAATTCAAGGGTTCATGTTTAAGATTAGTGCCACTTTTTTTTTTTGTGTGTGTGTGTGTGTGTGGAAACTGCTTTGCTATGTATGTCAGGCTGTCCTGGAATTCACCATCACTCTTCAAAGGTTCAGAATTACAGAGGTGTACCACCTTAACCGTAGTCGTCCCCCCCACCCCCAAGAGCTGGGGACCGAACCCAGGGCCTTGCTCTTGCTAGGCAAGCGCTCTACCACTGAGCTAAATCCCCAACCCCTTAACCGTAGTTTTGATGTTATTTTGATTTCATAAAAATATGACAACCCTGGGTAATGTAAAGCAATAAGTAAAATTTAAAAATGCACTTAAAGCCACTTCAGAGTAGTAGTCATTAGTTACATAAGTAACGGAACTTTGAGTATTATGCTCTATTTATTCCAAGTAATTTGTCTGTTCATCTCCTCTTTTTCTTCATACTTCATACCTCCTATCACTTGGTGAAGTATGTGGCACTTCTGGAAGGTGAACGTTTGCTAGAGGAAATGGGTTACTGGTTATTGCTTGTGGAGTCCATCCCTGTTTTCCACTTGTTTTCTTGCATTTTGACTGGGGATGACTGGTCACTTTGCCATCCTGCCTTCATTACTATGATGGGGACTACCTCTTATTGTCCTGTAAGCCAAAATCAAGTCTTCCACTAACTTTGTCTATTAGCTTTGGTGGCTGTCACCACCTTATGCTTATTTTCTGCTGGGGGTTGTAAAAAAGTACTATTATCGGTAATCTTGTTACCCCAGCATCCAGAAGACTACTTGGCATGCAGTATGCCCTCAGTGAATAGAAAATACTAAGTAAGTGACTTTAATATTTCAATACTAAACCACCAGAGCGTCAGTGACCTGTAGTCCCAGCAAAGAGGCTAAGGTGGGATGTAGGAGTTCTAGATCAGATTGGGCAGCTTGGGGACACCACTTCTCTCTTTAAAAGGAGAAAAACACCAGTTATATCAGTTCCAATATAATTCCACATTATTCCTATTGATATGCTTATAAAAAGATAAAGGGAGGGGGTATGTTCTATGGAGGTAAGGTGAGGCATGAGGAAAGGAGGTGCCTCAGCGGGCCCATGCCGAGACATCCATTCCTCCTGAGGGAACAGCCACACAATCCTTAGTAGAGAGTTTATTCAGAGCATGGGGAGGGGAGTTAAGAGGGAGGGAGGGGTAGAAGCCGGCCATAATCACGTGGAGAGAGGTAGGGAGGGGAATGGGGAGGGAAGAGGGTAAGAGCAAGAGGGGGCAAGTAGCCTCATTTATAGTATCAGGCATACCTGGTTGTTGCCTGGTAACTGGGGGGGGGGTAGAGCTTAGAATGCTAAAACCTATGTTTTGCAATAAAAATAACCCTGGCGTTTAGGCTTTTCTTTTTAGTTCTGAGATTGAACATTGAGAACGCACATACTCTAGAGTACACTCTTTCTAGTCCTGAAGTAAATATGTCACCAGCTTTAAGGCTTTTCTGAATTCTTTGGCCAACATCTAGGTCTCACTCTGGCTCACTTCGCAGGACCTTTCCTCCGGTCGCCACAAATCTCTCTACGCAGACGGAAACCACAGTTTTGCCCAGTGAAGATCCTCTACGGGAGGCTGAGCTCACGAACCACACGTTTCGGCAGAGTTAGCGCGGAGTAGTTGCCCGCCCCTCCCATCGAACAAGACTTCCAGGCCACGTTCCACTCCGGCTTCTCGGAGCAATCGGTAGGTCCGCGAGCTCGCCGGAAGCCCCGCCCCGCCCCGCCCCGCCCCCTGCAGCCACCGGGCTGGCGCATGCTCGGTGCGTGCAGCCTCGTCCGCGCGGGTTCTCGCGTGCGTGCAGCACGTTTCCTCTCGCCCCCCCCGCCCTTTTTGGTCACTCAGAGGCGCGCAGCGGGCGCACGGCGATTGGCTCCCTCGGTGGCGGCGCCACAGGACCCGCGAACTGCGTGAGCGGAGTGGGCCCTTAAGGATCCCGTGGCTCCACAGGTAACGGCGTGGACCGGGAGCGGTAGGGGGTGAGGGGGAAGGGGAAGGGAGAGAACCTCAGAGTGGGCTGCAGCCCGATCGGGACTTCCGGCCGCGGCCCCTGGAGATGCAGGAGTACTTGCTTAAGAATTGACCGCGAGAGTGCCGGCCACCTTTGGTAGCCCGCTCGCGGCGTTCACAGGTGACACGCCGCTCCTTCTCCAGGTTTCAGCATCATGGCGTGTAGTCTTTCAAAAGTTAAAAAGGCCGAACTCTGAGAAGTGTAGGTTGTTTTTCCTCCAGGCTGTGAAGAGTTAAGGTTTCAGTCCTGGCTGGAGCGTGGGTTCACTTTATGCCCTTCCGGGACACTTAAGCGCTTCATAGCTTTCACTCTTCATAGTGCGAGACAAAACCGCAGTGTAGCTCAGTATGCCCAGTGCCTACTGTAGTAAGATACAACTGCATACTCTGGGTTCACTAATCCAAAAACTGGCTTTTCTAACTGGAGGATGACACCACCTTACGGTATTGGTGAAGTACTTCAAGTCGAGTAGATTACAAGATAGCAGGATAGGCTAGGGTGGTGATAGAAGAAACGCGTGTTTCTAAGAGAACAGGCCTTTGGAAGGGTCCCTTTGAGCATTTTTATGTCAAATAGTCCCCGGTGGTGGTAGATAGACAGCTAAGGAAGGACGCCTTTAACCTGTACACAAGTTACTCACTTTGCAAAGTTTCTTACTGCCATCTGGAGTGAACCTCAGATAAAAGGACAGTTACGTAATCGTTACATAGGCTAGCATCCTGCACTGGATATTACTATATTATTAAGTCACTAGAGTGACTAGAGGAGGGTAGATCAAAGGACGAATTGCTTCCATCAAATTGGGGACATTTTCTTGATTAATGATTGATGTGAGAGGGCCCAGATCACTCACTGTGTGTTTTATCAACCCTGAGCAGGTTGGACCTCACTTGTATAAGGAAGAAAACCAAAGCATGCTATGGAGAGCAAGCCAGTAAGGGTAACTCCCTGGTCTCTGCTTCAGTTCCCGCTTCAAGGTTCTAGCCTCCAGCTCCTTTGGTTGCTTCCTGGGTGATGGATGCTAGCCCTCCGTGTTAGCTTTTGGTCATGATATTTGTCAAAGCAAAAGAAACCAAACTAGATTGCATCCTATGTAAATAGTGTAGCAATAAGTTTAATTGAGGCTAATTTTGAAAACGTGAGATAATACGAATTATTTCATTAGATAAAGTAATGATGGACAAGCAAATATGAGTAGGAGATGTACATTATTTTTCTTCAACGGCAGAGTATGAAATAGAAATCTTTGCGTGATAAATTTAAAAGTTTAATAAACATAGAAACGTGCTTAAGTTGTGTGTACAGTTTATTGTATGTTCATGAAGTATAATTATCTTATGTCTTGAAATAATTAAATTTAACCATAACTATATACCACATTTTTTGTTTTGGAGATACACACACACACACACACACACACATACATAAAATCTATTCTAGCAACAGATTATTACTTTAAAGTGGTAGCTGATTTGGACTTTCTCTTTAATAGTTGACTAATAGGACAAATTTTCCATAGAACTACTTTTGGCATTTGTTAAAAGCAAATCTGATTGTGATTTTTGCTAAAGTTGGAAGTATTCTTTTAGGTTTTACTCTATTTTAATATATATAGGTATGTGGTATATTCTTTTAAATTTAAAGTAGTGCATTAGGTTTGTGTATGTACATTGAGATTGCTTCCATTTTGCTTAATATTTATACATTTTGGAAATAACTAGACTATAACAGGGTTCAGTTTACTGTAGTTTATAATCTTGAATATTTTTCTTGTTTCTTCTTGAAACATGCCAACATCTGTTTCTGTCTCTGTATCTGCCTGTCTCTCTTCTCTCTCTCAAGACAGTCTGGCTTTAGTCCTGGCTGTTTGAGAAGTTGCTATGTGGACCAAGCTGACCTTGAACTCAGGGAAATTTTGCCTCTGTTTCCCAAGTCCTGGGATTAAATGAGAGCACCATCTCACAGTGCTTCTTTATATTTTATCTTGAGGATTTGCTACTGTGGAATGAACTTTGAAAAAGAGAAAAAAATGATAACTTTAAAAAACTTTATTGTGAAATATGGTTCATATAGAAGTATATAAAACATGGACATTTTTTCTGAACAAATGAATAATCACTAAAATTGTTACTTTTCTGTATATAGCTGTTTACAAAACATGTCTGCACAGGTGATATGGATTGTTTTATACATGCCTTATTAATGCTGTTGCTCAATCTCTCCTATTAACAATTCATATATGTATAAATCTCTGTATTAGTAGTAATAAGTGCTGACAATTTGCTATGTTAAGAATCCTTTTGTAATAATGGAGTCTATTTCTCCCTGGATACCTACCCACCTAGTCATACACACACACACACAACACACACACACACACAACACACACACATATACATGTGTGTATGTACATATCTATTTTTGAGGTCATGCTCTTCATAGTATATAGCTTCATGATTAATCTATTTTTCTGTAAGCTAGACACCCTCTTTTATCAGTGATTCATTTCATCTTTAGTGATACTTTTCGTTTTAAAGCCTTGTCTGAATTTTTTAAAAAAAAACTTTTAAAATAGTGTGTCTTGTTGAGAAGCTAAAAAAAATAGTATATATTGTCTCTGACTTACAGTCGTTCACCTTTAGAGTTTTTGGCTTTGGGATGGTGAGAAACTGGTAGTCAATAGAGGTGGTATCTTGCATTTGTATTTTTAATCTTTATTTAGGCTAGGGTTAGATAGACATGGTAAGTTACTGTTATTCATGACACTGGGTGGTGGCTGCAAGCTGCAATTCCTAGGTGGTATCAGGAGAACCAACAACTAGTGGTCTTTGCATTGTGTTCAGCTCAGGGATTTGATGGCTTAGGTGTGTATTACATGCATTTTTGGTATATTTATCAGGATGTAGTCCAAAGAACTACATTTGACATCTGGAAAGTCAAAGAACATCTTTCCAGAATTCTGTATTCCCTGGATAATACCTTTAATGTTAACATAATGTTCAGTGATTATATTGTTCACCTTAAGATTTTTTGGCTTTGGTGAGAAACTGATAGTCAAGATATACACTGAATACTTATATATAAACTGTAAGTACATTGAATAGACACAGTTGTAGTTAGTGAATATTGCTTTTTATTAAATTGTAATCTGTAATTTTTTTTCTGTTTTTAATCTCTTTGCATCATAGGAACCAGTTTAGATGATATCATACTATATTTTGTTGATTTATTTCTTTTAAATTTTTTTTAAGATTTATTTTATTTATATGAGTACACTGTAGCTGTCTTCAGACACACCAGAAGAACGCATCAGATCTCATTACAGATGATTGTGAGCCACCATAATATGGTTGCTGGGAACTGAATTCAGGACTTCTGAAAGAGCAACCAGTATTCTATTAACTACTGAGCCATCTCTCCAGCCCTTTTTAAAATTTTTGTTTATTATTTGAAACAAAATTTCTGTGTGTAGACGTAAGTGTTCAGGAACTGGCTATGAAGAGCAGATTGGCCTTGAACCTTGGGTGATCTTCCTGCCTCTGCCTCCCAAGTGCTGGGAATAAAGGTGTGTGGCACCATGCCAGACAGTTAGCATATTTCTTGAGCCTTTTCCAATCTCCACTTTGTTTTTCTCTTTTGATGTAGTTGTTTCAGCCATCTTTTGATTCTCTTGTCTATAATTGGATGTATGATGAGCATTTAAAAATTATGTTGTGTGTAGATATTTTGCATGCATGTTTGTCTTTGTAGCATGTAAGCCTGGTTGGTGTTTGCAGAGGCCAGAGAAGGGCATTGGATTCACCATGTGGATGATGGGAAGTGTACTGGTCCCCAGATAGAGCAGCCCTAGAGCAGCCCTTGCTCTTGACTGCTGAGCCATCTCTCCAGCCCCACAGTTGGATATTCTGAAATTCAATGGATCAGCTTCATGTTCTTAACTAAATAATTTATCTAAGTGGCTCATCTCACTATTTACATTTTTTATTGTACCTTTTGTACTCTGTTATTTTAGATGTTACATATACTTTAGCATTCCTTTACTGGCTACCATAAAGATTATAACATCCTTTATCTCCTACATGGGCACTGGTATGTGCTAATGTTTTAGTTTTATAAACAGCACTGTAGTTTATATTCTTGTACATAAATAAATATTTTGCCTTTTGGGAGAAGTTAGTTTTCCACAAATAAAATTGTAGACTCAAAAAGTTCACATTTAGAGCCTTAGTATATGTTTGGGGGAATTATTTCTTTCTCTGAAATGGCATTGTTTTTATAATGTATAAATATTTAGTTTAAACTTTTTAAGGCAAACTCCTTTCACACAAAGTTTTCATTAAAAACTAGTAGTACTACTCTGTCCTCTTTTCCTGATCTTGTACTTAAACAAGAAAAACCTTTGCATTGGCACATGCTTATGAAATTTGCTAACATCAGGATGAAAAGGGAAGGCCAGACTGTTTTCGGAGAGAACTTTTAACAATGGCTGTCGATAAAAACAAGTGCTTAGAGTGTGCTAGCCCAAGTCTTTGCTAGTACTGTCAGCTGCTGAAATACAATGTTGGAGCCATTTGAAAGTTTTGAAGGACAAGACTTTTTAGACACCCCCAATCTGTAGCAGAAATTCAGGAATCAGGAAGGTGGATGCAGACTAAGGACATTTCTAGACAGAAAGCCTCTGAAAATTCTGAAAGTTTGATTCTCTTGAAATAAAGCAGTAAAAAAATGTCAGAAATACCAGAAAGTGTAGTGTGGCCCTGGAAAAGACCAAGGCAGTGTTCTAGGATTGACAGTTGTATAGCACACCCCAAAACAAACAATTTAGATTAGAGGTTCTCCCAAGAAATATGGGCAGGCAATTAAGGTTATTAAAGAGATTTTATAATCTCCTGGCCCAAATTTTTTTTTTTTTTTTTTTTTGGTTATTTTTTTGGAGCTGGGGACCGAACCCAGGGCCTTTCGCTTCCTAGGCAAGCCCCCTACCCCTGAGCCAAATCCCCAACCCCTAGATTTTCTTTTCATGTCTCCAACACCTTTTTTTTTTTAAATATTTATTTATTATATTTATATGAGTACACTGTACGCTATCTTCAGATGCACCAGAAGAGGGCATCAGACCTCATTACAGATGGCTGTGAACCACCATGTGGTTGCTGGGAATTGAACTCAGGACCTCTGGAAGAGCAGTCAGTGCTCTTAACCACTGAGCCATCTCTCCAGCCCCCAAATTTTCTTTATCAGACTTTTTACATTATGCATTTGATTTTGTTAATAGATACAGACTCTTCTGGGTTTCTGTCTTGTTATTGAGCTAGTACTGATAGCTTAGTTTTAAATGAGAGGGTTTTGTATTTTTTTGTCAGCACCTTTATAATTTTATTTTATAAAGTCTCTTATTGAGATTAATAAAAGAAAATATTAAGTGGAAAACTTAAACATTCTATATGTTAAAATAAACTTTAGATTATTTTTAGGGGTTATTTTTACATAATTTTAATCCTGGTATTCTAAAGTCAGAGCTAGATGAATCTTTAAGTTCAAGGCCAGCCTGGTCTACAGATGGAGTTTTAGAATAGCCAGAGCTACATGGAGAAACCTTGTCTTGGGGAAAAAAAAAATTTCAAAGTTTATAATAACATTACATTATTCCCCCTTCTCTTTTCTCCTTCTAGACTCCTATACTCTTATCCTGGCTTTCTTATAAATTAATGACCTTTTTAAAAATTTTCTCACTTTCTCTTTCTCAAATAAATAATACAATCTGCTCAGTCTGCATAATGTTATTTATGTGTATGTTCCATTTAGTACGCTATTCCCTCGGAAGACTTTCATTCTCTGCATTCTTTGTTGCCTGGTGTCATCCTTGTTCAAATCATATTAGGCAGCCATGTTGGGTGAGACTTGATAATTGTAGCTTCTGATATTTAGGAGGCACAATCTCACAGCGAAAATTTCTTGTTCTTTTTTTTTGGTTCTTTTTTTTTGGAGCTGGGGACCGAACCCAGGGCCTTACCAGGGCCTTATGCTTCCTAGGCAAAATTTCTTGTTCTTACTCTTACAGTCTTTCCTCCTCAGTGATCCTTGAGCCTTAGGGGCAGGAATTGTTTTGTAGATTTATCTCAGCAACACTGTGTTTTGATTAGGTATGGTTTTCTGTACTGTTCTGTCTTGCAGAGAAGTTATCCATAGAGAAGTGTCTTATCTATGGATAGAAGGACAAGAATTTAGAATTCATTTAGAGATTATGCTGGTTTAATAAAGTGAAGGTTGTAGAATAACTATTGTAGAATACAATTCTGATTAATCTGTATTATTTCTAGTTCTATTAACATTTTACTGTATCTTAATTTTTTTTTTTTTTTGGTTCTTTTTTTTTTTTTTCGGAGCTGGGGACCGAACCTAGGGCCTTGCACTTCCTAGGCAAGCGCTCTACCACTGAGCTAAATCCCCAACCCCTGTATCTTAATTTTCTAAGTGCTTAGGTTGAATGTACTTAGGTTTACTAAAACTAAGTATGTATAGTAAACTGTAATATATATACTCTTCCGTATCTTCAGATATCCACTGTGGCCTTGATAAAGAGACCTATGCTCCTTTATTTTTTTTGTTGGAGGCTCAAGTATTGATGAGTCTTCCCTTTTAAGTCTATGAACTCAGTGCTATAGATTTCATACAGATTGATCTGTTACGTACATCATCACAAATTTTAACACATCTTACCATTTTTATTTATTTAAAAATATTTTAAGATTTAACTTATGTTTTGAACTATGAGTTTGCTAATGGATTTTTCTAGATCTTTCTGTTCTTGATTTCTAGTTTATTTCAGTTGTAAAAAATACCCATTTTTATGATCTTAGTTCTGACAAATATATTCAGGTCTGTTTGGTTGACCAGAAAAAAATGTGGTGTATGTGCTTGAAAAGATTTTGTAGATGGCGGAGTAGCAAAGCGGTACTGTTGGTGTTCAGGCTCCCTGCTGACTTCCGTTCCAGTGTTGGTGGCTGCAGCAGCAGCGACAGCAGCGGCAGGAGCAGCGGTGGCAGCTGGAGCAGCAGCGGAGGCAGTGGAGGCAGCTGGAGCAGCAGCGGAGGCAGCTGGAGCAGCAGCGGAGGCAGCTGGAGCAGCAGCAGCAGCAGCAGAGGCAGTGGTGGTGACCACTAAGTACTGAGCACTGAGCACGTTTGGTTAGTTGCCCAAGATGCCAAATATCAAAATCTTCAGTGGGAGCTCCCACCAGGACTTATCCCAGAAAATAGCTGACCGCCTGGGCCTGGAGCTGGGCAAGGTTGTGACTAAGAAATTCAGCAATCAGGAGACCTGTGTGGAAATTGGGGAAAGTGTTCGTGGAGAGGATGTCTACATTGTTCAGAGTGGGTGTGGTGAGATAAATGACAATCTAATGGAGCTTTTGATCATGATTAATGCTTGCAAGATTGCTTCAGCCAGCCGGGTTACTGCAGTCATCCCATGCTTCCCTTATGCCCGGCAGGATAAGAAGGATAAGAGCCGGGCTCCCATCTCAGCAAAGCTTGTTGCAAATATGCTATCTGTAGCAGGTGCTGATCATATCATCACCATGGATCTACATGCATCTCAGATTCAGGGTTTCTTTGATATCCCAGTGGACAATTTATATGCAGAGCCAGCTGTCCTAAAGTGGATACGGGAGAACATATCTGAGTGGAAAAACTGTACTATTGTCTCACCTGACGCTGGTGGAGCCAAGAGAGTGACCTCCATTGCAGACCGACTGAATGTGGATTTTGCTTTGATTCACAAGGAACGGAAGAAGGCCAATGAAGTGGACCGCATGGTTCTGGTAGGAGATGTGAAGGATCGTGTGGCTATACTTGTGGATGACATGGCTGACACTTGTGGTACAATCTGTCATGCTGCTGACAAACTTCTCTCAGCTGGAGCTACCAGAGTTTATGCTATCTTGACGCATGGAATCTTTTCTGGCCCAGCCATTTCTCGCATCAACAATGCATGCTTTGAAGCAGTAGTAGTTACCAATACCATACCTCAGGAGGACAAGATGAAACACTGCTCCAAAATCCAGGTGATTGACATCTCTATGATCCTTGCAGAAGCCATCAGGAGAACCCACAACGGAGAATCTGTCTCCTACCTGTTCAGCCATGTTCCTCTATAATATAATAACTTCTGAAACATTTTGAAAATAAAACCACCCCCACCCCTTGTTTTTCTTAGTATTGAGTTCAGCAGAAGACCCAACTTGCTTTAGCAGTTTTTTACACCCCATATTAGCTACATTAGCATTTATCCTACATTGGAGATAGGTGGATTGCTATTGACTGCTAGTATGCTCTACCTGCATTGCTTTTTTTTTTTTTTTTTTTAACTTTGTGAGCTTTTCAGCTTTAAGTTAAGCTCAGCTGTGTAGACCGTTAAGAGAATATTCCACAAGGTTCTTAGGACCAGATTCACAAAGCTCATATTCCATTGCATGTGACTGCTTTGGAATTTTCATTCTGAATAACTAGCAACAAAGCCAGCCCATGTGTAATACATTCTCAGAGGTTATGCTATACTACACCAAGAACCCTGAGCATCCTAAAAAATAGTTGAGATGTTGAGCGTCCTGTAAGTCAGGGGCAAGCAGCTCAGTGCAATAATTAATTTTTGGGAGGAAGAAGCCTGATCCATTGCCATCTGTTTAACTCTAGCTTGGATTTTCTATACCTATTCCTTTCCAGGTGGCTTCACCTTCAGCTATCATAACCCTTTCCTGGCCAAATATCTTGGATTCAGTGATCATTTTCAAAATCTTTTGTAGACAGACTTGCTTCTTGTTAAGTAACTGCTAACATTCTCATTAGGTAACTTACTGTAGCGCAGTCTTCCTTAGTCTGCTACCTCTGCGGTAGTGGGTTTTAGGTGGTGTCATAGTGCCTTTTGATTATTTTAAGTATTTGACTTTAATCTTCCTTGGATCTGTTGCCCTCTCAATTGAACATATTTCTGCTAAACAATTTGATCTTATGTCTTGTTTAGAGGAAACTTAGTAAAATGTCTGTCATGTGTGCAAATAAAGAAAAAAAAAAAAGACAAGATTCGATGTTTGTTTGCTGGTTTTGTCACTGTTAGATTAATTAATACCCAAGAAAAATGAAGATTTATTTTGGCTTCTTAGTTCTGGGCTCCATCCTGGATGGAGATTAAACTCTGTGTTAGGAGAGGATGATAGGGAGAGCACAACTGTTAACCTCAAGACGGCAGGGAAGTGCAGACTGGGGAAAGTCTGGGGACAGCATGCACCCTTCCAAGGCTGAACTGAGTGACCCATTCCTCAGTTCAGGCCCTTCCTCTAAGAGTTCTCAAGAGTCATTCACTTTTAGAGCCCATTGTGTGACAAGTAAGTTCTTAATACATTTGCCTTCAGGGGGACAGTATTCTAAAGCCAACTGGGCAGTGAAGTTGCCAGCAATTTTTCTTCAGAAGCTATTGCAGTAGGGGGGAAAAGCAAATATAGAGTCAGGCTCTATTAAGGACAAGGGAAGTTACAGTTAGGAGTAGGGTCAGAGTCACTGGATGAAAATATCCACGTACAGGGAATTGTGATTAAACCCACTGACAGAATCATGAAGGCAAACCAGGGTTTATGAGGTTTTCAAGTTGTGAGAGACTCAAAACTGAAAGTAAGATTCATGTTAAAACTGAGCTATGTAGAGACAAAACACAGGGCTGAAGGTTAGAGCCTAATTGAGCAGACAATTCTAAGATCAAGTTTGGTCTTTATCATTCATATTAGCTTTTCTATAACTGATGCATCTGGATCTTACTCTCCTGTTTTCTAAGAGATGGTGAAGCATACAACTACAGTTACATCCTTGTTCTCTAAGTTACACATTTACAAATACTCGGGATTTTATTCATTCCTTTGTGTCTGCATGTGTGTTTATGCATGCACCTGTGTGTTAGGTGTCCTCCTTTATTGCTCTCTATTCTTTGGTAGCAGGGTTCTTCCCTGACCCTGGGCCTCCTGTTTGCTCAGCTAGGTGCAGGTCAGCAAAACTAGACTTGTCTTTTTGCCTCCATCCACCTCTGGGCTTGGGTTATAGGCATGCACCAGGATGCTCCACTTTATGTGAATGCTAGAATCCAAACTCGTCCTCTTGCTTGCACAGCAGATACCCTTAACTACTGAGCTGCCTTTCCAGCTTCTTTTCATCAGTTTTCAACAGAAATGTTTGATGTTTATAAGTTATAGCCTTTCATTTATGGCTGGGTGGTGTGTTTAATGCCTTTATATACTATTTTAGATTGAGTAGTGTTTTTTTTTGTTTGTTTTTGTTTTTGTTTTTGGTTCTTTTTTTCGGAGCTGGGGACCGAACCCAGGGCCTTGCGCTTCCTAGGCAAGCGCTCTACCACTGAGCTAAATCCCCAACCCCGAGTAGTGTTTTTTCATTTATTTCACTTTGTCTTGATTAGTGCTTGCATCCCTTTTTCCTACTCTGCTGCATTATTTTGAGTCAAATCATTTAAAAATGGTTATTTGTGGACTGTTTTCATCTCTGTTTTATTACTGCTTGTGTATTAGTTGTTGGTGAAGCACAAGCGTCTAAATACTCATCCCATAACTGGAAACATTTTTGTATTAAAAATTTTACTCTCTTAGAGTTTGGATTATAATTTCTTACAGCTCACTTACATCAGAGTGTTAGAACGGTGTTTTTCATCGTCCCAATTTGTGCATATAATCTAAATTAAATTTAAATTTCTTAATTACTTTTTCATGAAACTGATTGGTATTTCAATACTTTTATTGTCTCCAAAATTTATTATAAATTTAAACCACTTTCATAATTTATGTCAAAAAGCTTATTGCCAGCATGGGAGCTTCAGATATCATGTGTTATAGCGTATAACATTCCAAAGCAGAACATTTTATTCACTGGCATGAGCTGGCTCAGTGGGCAGGATTATTATAATTCATTTGGGTAAGTGAATTGAAGCTTTGGAGTTAATGTTCAAAAATATGTCAGTTTTTACAATTCTGTAATAATAAAATCTGGGTTTAGAACTTCAGCATATTAATTTCTACTGCCCTTATTCCATTCTGGTTATTAATTTGCTCTTTCCAGTTAAAGTCCATATATTATCTTTAATGGGCTACGTTTTGCTTATTTAGAATTACAATTTTATTTAAAACTATGCCATTGTGCTAATTACTAATTATTTGGTTTTGCAAGCTTATAGTCTATATGTAAATATGTCTTAAACAGTGGAGAAATTATTTTCCTCATTGAAGGTTTGAATAGATTTTTCTCTTAAAATATATTTGCAATTAAAAAATATTTTAGGAAATATTAGGAATATTTAGGAAATAAAGAGAATGTATCATATAACTATTAGTGACAAAAAATTTTAGCCTACTGTTGATACCACATTTACTATTAGTGGTATTTTTAAAACATGCCAAAGGATGATTATGTTAATGCTTAGAATAGAATAGCTATCCAGTGGACTATTAAACACTAAAGTGAATGTTTGGAAAGTGATATCATATTCTGATAAAAATGAATATTTGTAGAAACTGTGTAAAATAAAAATGTAAAGAGACCGTAAATTCTAAAATCATGTTTTGGTAGTGAATGCAATAGGAGATTCCCTCCTTTTTGTTTTCCTTTAGTGTATTCTAGACTTTTTTTGTAGGTGAGATAGTGATGTAGAATGGGCCTGAAATTTATATTTGTTAGCTTTCCTTTCATCAGGAATTTCAAAAGAGTCACAAATTCAGCATCATTTGCTTTTTTTAGTCATCTGGCTTAATCGCCTTTTACATTTAGTGATAATAGAAGATAAAGCCAGATATTTATTTTGAAATAATTTTTAGCTCCTTAAAATCTCCCAAATAACTTTCTGAAGATTGCTGGCGTAAGTAGTTTACTAAAGTGT